>NW_026652328.1:414798-432016 GCF_009828535.3 Hylobates moloch
AAAAAAAAAAAAAAAAAAAAAAAAAAAAAAAAAAAAAGGCCAGGCACGGTGGCTGACATCTATAATCCCAGCACTTTGGGAGGTCAAGGCGGGCAGATCACAAGGTCAAGAGATCAAGACCATTCTGGCCAACATGGTGAAACTCCGTCTCTACTAAAAGTACAAAAATTAGCTGGATGTGGTGGCACACGCCTGTAGTAGTCCCAGCTACTTGGGAGGCTGAGGAGGAGAATCGCTTGAACCCAGGAGGCGGAGGTTGCAGTAAGCCGAGATCACGCCACTGCACTCCAGCCTGGCGACAGAGCGAGACTCTGTCTCAAAAAAAAAAAAAAGAGGAGATACCGTAATGTCTCTAAAAAAATTTCATAGTTATCAAAGAAATAAATACCTACACTTTTGTACTGTAATAACTGGAAAACCAAAGAATATGTGTTGTCTAAAGCAATCTAGTAAGATACCTAGTCAATTAAAATGCTATAATCACTCCAAATAATTTGTTTTCAAATATATATTGTTATATCTTCTGAGTCACTGAGGCAGCAGAAGCAATAGGAATCTCATATATCTATATTTCTAATGTACAGGGGAAGGCTGCTACAATTTTACTATGAAAAGGTTTCATGTGGTAATGGCTACTTAAAAAAAAAAAAAAGATAAGACCATCATACAATGTTCAATAGTCCCTAAAGGAGATCAAAACAAGTTAAGGCCATTAGAAAGTTCTTTATCAACTTATATATTATAAAAATGAAAAATTAAAGAGAATAAAGTCAAAGAAAATTACTCAAAAGTATTCTTCTAATTAACAAACATAAAATTCAGTTATAGCACAAAGCTTCAGAGAAGTATAATAAACAGAATATACCCCCTTTTTTTTTTTTTGAGAGACAGTCTTGCTCTGCTGCCCAGGCTGGAGTGTTGTGGCTTGATCTCGGCTCACTGCAACCTCCGCCTCCCAGGTTCAAGCGAGATACTCCTGCCTCAGCCTCCCAAGTAGCTGGGATTACAGGCGTGTGCACCCACACCCGACTAATTTTTTTTTTTTTTTTTGGACGGAGTTTTTTTCTTATTGCCCAGGCTGGAGTGCAATGGCTCAATCTCAGCTCACTGCAACCTTCACCTCTGGGTTCAAATGATTGTCCTGCCTCAGCCCCCCAAGTAGCTGGGATTACAGGCATGCACCACCACACCCAGCTAATTTTTGTATTTTTAGTAGAGATGGGGTTTCTCCATGTTGGTCAGGCTGGTCTCGAACTCCTGACCTCAGGTGATCCACCCACCTCAGCCTCCCAAAGTGCTGGGATTACAGGCGTGAGCCACAGCGCCCAACCCAGAATATATCCTTTCAACAAATATTTTCATAATGCTATGCAAATCGTTCAAATTCTGTGGAACAGAGTAGGGGAAGCAGGCACAAGAAAATAAGGTAGCCATCTGATTTTTGATATATAAATTTTAAAATAAAAAAATTTTTTTGCATGGCACATGTATACCTATGTAACAAACCTGCACATTCTGCACATGTATCCCAGAACTTAGAGCAAAATTTTTTAAAAAAAATTTGTTTTGGCCAGGCACAGTGCCTCACATCTGTAATCCCAGCACTTTGGGAGGCCAAGGCAGGAGGATCACTAGAAGCCGGGAGTTTGAGACCAGCCTGGGCAACATAGCAAGACCCTCACCTCTACAAAAAATTTTTAAATTATGCAGGTAGCTGGGCACGGTGGCTCATGCTTGTAATCCCAGCACTTCGGGAGGCCGAGGCAGGCAGATTACAAGGTCAGGAGTTCAAGAGCAGCCTGGCCAACATGGTGAAACCCTATCTCTACTAAAAATACAAAAATTAGCTGGGCATAGTGGCACATCCATGTAATCCCAGCTACTCGGGAGGCTGAGGCAGGAGAACTGCTTGAACCAGAACCCAGGAGGTGGAGGTTGCAATGAGTCGAGATCACGCCACTGCACTCCAGCCTGGGCTACAGAGTGAGATTCCGTCTCAAAAAAAAAAAAAAAAAAAAAATTATCCAGGCATGGCAGTGCATGCCTGTAGTCCCAGTTACTCGGGAGACTGAGGCAGGAGGATCCCTTCAGCTCAGGATTTCGAGGCTACAGTGATTTATAATGGTGCCATGCACTCTGGCCTGGGCGACAGAGGAAGACATTGTCTCCAGGAAAGTTTTAATTTACAAAAAAAAAAAAAAAATCACAAACTTTAAATCAGGTCAAAATTTAAAATTTTAGCAGGTCAGCACAGTTTTAAATACAAAATTAGAGGCATAGAAAAAAAGCATATTTAACATGATTGTAAAAAGGAACACTCAGCGAAGGTCAACAAATAAAGTTTCAGTGCCTGAGTAATAAAGTCAGACAGACCATGAATTGAATGGCCTTTCTACTGGTAGTAAGTGATAGTCTACATTCAATCACCAAGTTCTATCAGTTCTACTTCCTAAATCTCTCTTCTCTCTTCCCTTTTCTCGATCTACAATGCTACTGTCCTAGTTCAGGCATCTTTTCCTTGGTCCGGTGAGATGCTCCTTACTGGTCTTTCTACCTCTCTGGTCCCATCCTTTCCACCCGGCCTTCATACTGCTGCCAGCGTTACCTACCTGATCATCTGATTCTCCCATATGAAATTCTTCAGAGGCTCATCTATGGACAAGCAGTATTTTTTTCAAACTATGGCTTAAGATGGAAAATCAATTTAGGTCTCAACTAGCATTTCTTTAACAGAACAGAAACTATATAAAATACATAGTAAAAAATATTATTTCATGAAACTTTTCTTTAGTTTTTTTTTTTTTTTTTTTTGAGACAGAGTCTTGCTGTCGCCCCGACTGGAATGCAGTGATCTCTGCTCACTGCAGGCTCTGCTCCTGGGTTCAAGCAATTCTCACGTCTCAGCCTCTGGAGTAGCTGGGATTACAGGTGTATGCCACCATGCTAGGCTAATTTTTGTATTAGGTTGGTTTCACCATGTTGCCCAGGCTGGTCTCAAACTCCTGGCCTCAAGTGATCTGCCTGCCTCCACCTCCCAAAGTGCTGGGATTACAGGCGTGAGCCACCATGCCCAGCCACTTTTCTTTAGTTTTATGTGTGTACAATGCACACACATAACTGGGTCACTGTGTAAAATGTACTTTTACTGTGGGCTGAGTTAAAAACAAAACATAAAAACACTGACCTACAGAACAAAATTTCAGTTTCTTCAGAAGTCCCTTCATAGTCTGATCCCTCACCATAGAAACAGTGGTTAAGAGACAGGATCGGAAGCCACTGTTTGGGGGTTTATATGCTAGGTGTGACATCTGCTAGCTGTGCGATCGTGGGTAAGTCATTTACTGTGTGTCACTTAACAGCTGTGACTCTGGGCAAATCATTTAACTCAGTGGGTAACTTAGTTTCACTATCTATAAAATGAGGATAAAAACAGTACCTGGGTCATGGTGTATCACAAGAATTAAATGAGATAATCTATGTAAAATTCTTGGCACAAGATATACTTGAAAAATATTATCATTGGTATAACTACTATTGTCCAGCCTAATCTCCAGCTATTCTTGCCCATATTCCAGTTGTAACAAACCAGTGGCTGCTTCTCAAATACATCTTACTCCCTCATGAGGTCATGTCAGATTGGTGCTGCCCAGAACGCTGACCACGCTTTTCCAGTCACATTGTATTTCCAAATGTTTGCTTTTTTTTTTTCTTTCTTTTTTTGAGACACGGTTTCGCTCTTGTTGTCCAGGCTGGAGTGCAATGGCGCCATGTCAGCTCACTGCAACCTCTGCCTCCAGGTTCAAGTGATTCTCCTGCCTCAGCCTCCTGGAGTAGCTGGGATTACAGGCGCACACCACCACATCCAGCTAATTTTTGTATTTTTTTAGTAGGGATGGGGTTTCACCATGTTGGCCAGGCTGGTCTTGAGCTCCTGACCTCAGGTGATCCAGTCGCCTCAGCCTCCCAAAGAGTTGGGATTACAGGCGTAGCTACTGTGCCTGGCCCCAAATGTTTCCTCTTAAGTTAAGACCTCTTCTGTGAAGCCTTCCTCAGCTCTCACAGGTAGGTCCTAAGTGCTCCCGCTGAACATTCCTTAGAAAATAAAAAAGAAGCACAGCCACTTATAGTCTGTTTGTACAATGTCTCCTGGCCAGACTGTGAACTCTTTTAGGACCACCACAAAGGCATCTCTCTCCAATGCCCAGGGCAGTGCCTCACAAAATGCAGGAGCTCCACAGATATTTTCTGAATGTCTCCAGGTTACCAAACCCTTCTAAGTCTTCATTTTCCATTTGTACAATGGGAATAGTATTTTGCCAGAAGGACTGTTGTAGAGTACACTAGAGAATGTTATAAAAAGCATCTGGTATAGAAGCAACTCAATAATTACCAGGTTTACTGGGTGGGACTTATTTTTTTCTTTTTCTTCTTCTTTTTTTTTTTTTTTTTTTTTTTTTTGAGACAGAGTCTTGCTCTGTTGCCCAGGCTGGAGTGCAGTGGTGTGATCTCGGGTCACTGCAACCTCTGCCTCCCGGGTTCCAGCAATTCTCCTACCTCAGCCTCCCAAGTGGCTGGAATTATGGCGCCCCCCACCATGACTGGCTAATTTTTTTTGTATTTTTAATAGAGATGGGGTTTCACTATGTTGGCCAGGCTGGTCTTGAACTCCTGACCTCAGGTGATTCCCCCATCTCGGTATCCCAAAAGGCTGGGATTACATGCATGAGCCACAGTGCCCGGCTGGGTGGGACATTTTAGAAATCCAAACTAAATTAGGAAGCACATATCTTAGACCTCTAACAGCTAACACCTGGAGAGGAGAGTGAGGAAAGAAATTTTAAAAATGTAGTCAGTGTGTGCTGGGCACGGTGGCTCATGCCTGTAATCCCAGCACTTTGGGAGGCCGAGGTGGGCGGATCACAAGGTCAGGAGATCGAGACCATCCTGGCTAACACAGTGAAACCCCATCTCTACTAAAAAGAAAATACAAAAAATTAGCCAGGCGTGGTGGCGGGTACCTGTAGTCCCAGCTACTCGGGAGGCTGAGGCAGGAGAATGACGTGAACCCAGGAGGCGGAGCTTGCAGTGAGCCGAGATCGCGCCACTGCACTCCAGCCTGGGCAACAGAGCGAGACTCCGTCTCAAAACAAAAGAAATGTAGTCAGCAGGAAGGATGTCGAGATCTCTTGAAGGAAAACAGCAGTAGATGCTTGAGGAAGAACATGCTAAAGGAGCGGAAAGGAAAAAGAAGGATGACCCACACTGACACCCAGAACAGTACAGTTTTCATTCTAGCCAGACTTAGGCTTAAATTCAAAACATCTGTCCTGCCTTTCAGTGCATCCCTAGCACTAAACCAGTTTATGACACTTAAAACTATACAACTAGAATAATACCTCTCATAGGGTTATGGTAAAAATTAAGTGAAGTAACAATGTCCTCAGGTCTTAGATGGTTTCTTCTATATCTATTCCTCTATCTATAGAAACCAGGTGGTTCATGCTAACCTATGTGCTCTCTTATTATCTGACAATTTATCAGTCACACTAACTTTCTCTGAACTAAAGTTTAAGGCAGATATTAATACAATGCTCTTAAACATCCTCTAACATTACTTACCATAGAAAAGAGGTACAAAGCAGGCGTGTCTCAGCAGGCAAAAAAGAAGTTTAAATGATATTGATACCTACAAGGCAGTACAGTTCAGGACTGTACATTTCTAACTGTCGTCTACACAGTCTCAAACACCTAATGGACTCCTCAGTAATTTTCTGATGATTATTACAAACACTCCCCAAACAATAAAGTGGAAAATAAATAGCAAGAAAAAATACATAAAAACTGAAAACTTTAGGAACAAAGCATAAAAATTAATACCCACTCTTCTGGATTAATAGTATTAATGTCATTAAAGAACCTTTGGAAAAGGCTCATATCTTTGAGATGTCAAAATGCAACGTCATATCATCAAATTCTTCCAGAACTGCATTAGAAAAAGTTCCACCTTTAGCATGCTTTAGACCCAATTGGTGAAAAAATTTATGAAGTTATATTTTTATCAATATAAAAGATTCAAGTGTGTACACAGTTTTTGGACCAATAATTCACTAAACTTATTAAAATTAATTTGCTTGAAGTCAACTTTCATTTTTACACAGGCTAACTGCAAGCATTTAACAAAGTGCAGTGAAATAAATGCATTGTTTCCATCAAGCTTAATCTAAATTAGAAAGTAATTATTCGAGACGGACTTTGAAGTTAGGTACTTTAAGAATTTGGCCGGGCACAGTGGCTCATGCCTTGTAATCCCAACACTTTCCAAGGCTGAAGTGGGGAGATCACCTGAGGCCCCAGGAGTTCAAGACCAGCCAGGCCAACATGGCGAAATCTTGTCTCCAATAAAAATACAAAAAATTAGCCCAGCCTGGTGGCAGGCGCCTGTAATTCCCGCTACTCAGGAGGCTGAGACAGGAGAATCGCTTGAACTCTGGGGGCAGAGGCTGTAGTGAGCCAAGATCACGCCATTGCATTCCAGCCTGAGCAACAAGAGCAAAACTCCAACTCAAAAAAAAAAAAAAAAGAATTTGACCCCAATCCACTTTTTAGAACCACTCTCAGCTTAAGTGTTTTAAATGAAACAAAGAATTGTGTAATTTAGTAGGAAAAGAATTGAATAGGAAAATGAGAAGATGCATGACCCATTTCCAGTTCTGTATTAACATGCTGATCTACTAAGAAAAAAACCATTTCGGCCGGGCACAGTGGCTCACACCTGTAATCCCAGCACTTTGGGAGGCCAAGACACACAGATCACCTGAGGTCAGTAGTTCGAGACCAGCCTAACCAACACGGCAAAACTCCATCTCTACTAAAAATACAAAAATCAGCAGGGGGCGGTGGCGCGCACCTGTAGTCCCAACCACTCAGGAGGCTGGGGCAGCAGAATCACTTGAACCCAGGAGACAGAGACTGCAGAGAGCAGAGATAGCACCACTGCACTCCAGCATGGATGACAGCATGACTCCATCTCAAAAAAAAAAAAAAAAAAAAAAAAAAGCCATTTCACCACTCATACTCTTGTTTCCTCAATATAAGGTCTTACTGAACTCTAATCACTAAGGTTCCTTTTTTTTTTCCTTTTTCCGGGACGGAGTCTTGTTCTGTCACCCAGGCTGGAGTGCCGTGGCATGATCTCGGCTCACTGCAACCTCTATCTCCTGGGTTCAAGCAATTCTCCTGCCTGCAACCTCTGTCTCCCAGGTTGAAGCAATTCTCCTGCCTCAGCCTCCCGAGTAGTTGGGATTACAGGTGCACACCACCACATCCAGCTAATTTTTTTGTATTTTTAGTAGAGACGGTGTTTCACCATGTTGGTCAGGCTGGTCTCGAACTCCTGACCTCATGATCCGCCCGCCTCGGCCTCCCAAAGTGCTGGGATTACAGGCATGAGTCACTACGCCTGGCAAACTCTCAAGATTCTTTAAAGTGCACAACTTCTACAGTAACATCTTAGTTTTCCTAACATGTTATCCTAGTAATTCTAAGATATCCACGAGCCATGGTATGGCATTAATCAAAGAATAAAGAGCCCGGGCACGGTGGCTCACCCTATAATCCCAGTACTTTGGGAGGCCAAGGCAGGAGGACTGCTTGAGCCAAGGAGTTCAAGACCAACATGGGCAACATAGTGAGACTTCATCTCTACAAAAAATTTAAAAATTAGCCCAGTGTGGTGGATTGTGCCTGTAGTCCTAGCTATTCAAAAGGCTGAGGTCGGAGGATCACTTGAGCCCAGGAGTTTTCAAGGCTGCGGTGAGCCGTGATCACATCACTATACTCCAGCCTGGGCGACAGAGTAAGACCTCGTCTCAAAAAAAAAAGAATAAAGGGCTGAGCATGGTGGCTCACGCCTGTAATACCAGCACTTTAGGAGGCCGAGGCAGGCCGATCACCTGAGGTCAGGAGCTCAAGACCAGCCTGGCCAACATGGTGAGACCCCGTCACTACTAACAATACAAAAATTAGCTGGGCGTGGTGGCGCATGCCTTTAGCCCCATCTACTCGGGAGGCTAAGGCAGAAGAATTGCTTGAACCCGAGAGGTGGAGGTTGCAGTGAGCCAAGATTGTGCCACTGCACTCCAGCCTGGGCGACAGAGTGAGACTCTGTCTCAGAAAAAGAATGAAAGATTCGGAGGGTGGAGCCAAGATGGCCGAATAGGAACAGCTCCGGTCTCCAGCTCCCAGCCCCAGCGACACAGAAGACGGGTGATTTCTGCATTTCTGCTTGAGGTACCGGTTTCATCTCACTAGGGAGTGCCTAACAGTGGATGCAGGACAGTCGGTGAAGCGCACTGTGCGCGAGCCGAAGCAGGGCGAGGCATTGCCTCACTTGGGAAGCGCAAGAGGTCAGGGAGTTCCCTTTCCTAGTCAAAGAAAGGGGAAACAGACGGCACCTGGAATATCGGGTCAGTCCCATCCTAATACTGCGCTTTTCCAACGGGCCTGGAAAACGGCACACTAGGAGATTGTGTCCCGCACCTGGCTTGGAGGGTCCTATGCCCACGGAGTCTCGCTGATTGCTAGCACAGCAGTCTGAGATCAAGCTGCAAGGCGGCAGCGAGGCTGGGGGAGGGGCGCCCGCCATTGCCCAGGCTTGCTTAGGTAAACAAAGCAGCCAGGAAGCTCGAACTGGGTGGAGCACACCACAGCTCAAGGAGGCCTGCCTGCCTCTGTAGGCTCCACCTCTGGGGGCAGGGCACAGACAAACAAAAATTCAGCAGGAACCTCTGCAGACTTAAATGTCCCTGTCTGACTGACAGCTTTGAAGAGAGTAGTGGTTCTCCCAGCACGCAGCTGGAGATCTGAGAACAGACAGACTGCCTCCTAAAGTGGGTCCCTCACCCCTGAGCAGCCTAACTGGGAGGCATCCCCCCAGTAGGGACAGACTGACATCTCATTCAACCGGGTACTCCTCTGAGACAAAACTTTCAGAGGAACTATCAGACAGCTGAATTTGTGGTCTCACGAAAATCCGCTGTTCTGCAGCCACCGCTGCTGACACCCAGCCAAACAGGGTCTGGAGTGGACCTCTAGTAAACTCCAACAGACCTGCAGCTGAGGGTCCTGTCTGGTAGAAGGAAAACTAACAAACAGAAAGGACATCCACACCAAAAACCCATCTGTACATCACCATCATCAAAGACCAAAAGTAGATAAAACCACAAAGATGGGGAAAAAACAGAGCAAAAAAACTGGAAACTCTAAAAAACAGAGCACCTCTCCTCCTCCAAAGGAACGCAGTTCCTCACCAGCAACGGAACAAAGCTGGATGGAGGATGACTTTGATGAGTTGAGAGAAGAAGGCTTCAGACGATCAAACTACTCTGAGCTACGAGAGGAAATTCAAAACAATAGCAAAGAAGTTAAAAACTTTGAAAAAAAAATTAGAAGAATGGATAACTAGAATAACCAATGGAGAGAAGGGCTTAAAGGAGCTGATGGAGCTGAAAGCCAAGTTTCGAGAACTATGCGAAGACTGCAGAAGCCTCAGTAGCAGATGCGATCAACTGGAAGAAAGGGTATCGCTGATGGAAGATGAAATGAATGAAATGAAGAGAGAAGGGAAGTTTAGAGAAAAAAGAATAAAAAGAAATGAACAAAGCCTCCAAGAAATTTGGGACTATGTGAAAAGACCAAACCTACGTCTGATTGGTGTACCTGAAAATGATGGGGAGAATGGAACCAAGTTGGAAAACACTCTGCAAGATATTATCCAGGAGAACTTCCCCAATCTAGCAAGGCAGGCCAGCATTCAGATTCAGGAAATACAGAGAATGCCACAAAGATACTCCTCGAGAAGGGCAACTCCAAGACACATAATTGTCAGATTCACCAAAGTTGAAATGAAGGAAAAAATGTTAAGGGCAGCCAGAGAGAAAGGTCAGGTTACCCACAAAGGGAAGCCCATCAGACTAACAGCTGATCTCTCAGCAGAAACTCTACAAGCCAGAAGAGAGTGGTGGCCGATATTCAACATTCTTAAAGAAAAGAATTTTCAACCCAGAATTTCCTATCCCGCCAAACTAAGCTTCATAAGTGAAGGAGAAATAAAATACTTTACAGACAAGCAAACGCTGAGTGATTTTGTCACCACCAGGCCTGCCCTAAAAGAGCTCCTGAAGGAAGCACTAAACATGGAAAGGAACAACCGGTTCCAGCCACTGCAAAAACATGCCAAATTGTAAAGACCATCGAGGCTAGGAAGAAACTATAGCAACTAACGAGCAAAATAACCAACTAACATCATAATGACAGGATCAGATTCATACATAACAATATTAACGTTAAATGTAACTGGGCTAAATGCTCCAATCAAAAGACACAGACTGGCAAACTGGATAAGGAGTCAGGACCCATCAGTGTGCTGTATTCAGGAAACCCATCTCACGTGCAGAGACACACATAGACTCAAAATAAAGGGATGGAGGAAGATCTATCAAGCAACTGGAAAACAAAAAAAGGCAGGGGTTGCAATCCTAGTCTCTGATAAAATAGACTTTAAACCAACAAAGATCAAAAGAGACAAAGAAGGCCATTACATAATGGTAAAGGGATCAATTCAACAAGAAGAGCTAACTATCCTAAATATATATGCACCCAACACAGGAGCACCCAGATTCATAAAGCAAGTCCTCAGTGACCTACAAAGGGACTTAAACTCCCACACAATAATAATGGGAGATTTTAACACCCCACTGTCAGCATTAGACAGATCAACGAGACAGAAATTTAACAAGGATATCCAGGAATTGAACTCAGCTCTATATAAAGTGGACCTAATAGACACCTACAGAACTCTCCACCCCAAGTCAACAGAATATACATTTTTTTCAGCACCACACCACACCTATTCCAAAATTGACCACATAGTTGGAAGTAAAGCTCTCCTCAGCAAATGTAAAAGAACAGAAATTATAACAAACTGTCTCTCAGACCACAGTGCAATCAAACTAGAACTCAGGATTAAGAAACTCACTCAAAACCGCTCAACTACATGGAAACTGAACAACCTGCCCCTGAATGACTATTGGGTACATAATGAAATGAAGGCAGAAATAAAGATGTTCTTTGAAACCAACGAGAACAAAGACACAACATACCAGAATCTCTGGGACACATTCAAAGCAGTGTGTAGAGGGAAATTTATAGCACTAAATGCCCACAAGAGAAAGCAGGAAAGATCCAAAATTGACACCCTAACATCACAATTAAAAGAACTAGAAAAGCAAGAGCAAACACATTCAAAAGCTAGCAGAAGGCTAGAAATAACTAAAATCAGAGCAGAACTGAAGGAAATAGAGACACAAAAAACCCTTCAAAAAATTAATGAATCCAGGAGCTGGTTTTTTGAAAAGATCAACAAAATTGATAGACCGCTAGCAAGACTAATAAAGAAGAAAAGAGAGAAGAATCAAATAGATGCAATAAAAAACGAAAAAGGGGATATCACCACCGATCCCACAGAAATACAATCTACCATCAGAGAATACTACAAACACCTCTATGCAAATAAACTAGAAAATCTAGAAGAAATGGATAAATTCCTCGACAAATACACCCTCCCAAGACTAAACCAGGAAGAAGTTGAATCTCTGAATAGACCAATAACAGGTTCTGAAATTGTGGCAATAATCAATAGCTTACCAACCAAAAAGAGTCCAGGACCTGATGGATTCACAGCTGAATTCTACCAGAGGTACAAGGAGGAACTGGTACCATTCCTTCTGAAACTATTCCAATCGATAGAAAAAGAGGGAATCCTCCCTAACACATTTTATGAAGCCAGCATTGTCCTGATACCAAAACCTGGCAGAGACATAACCAAAAAAGAGAATTTCAGACCAATATCCTTGATGAACATTGATGCAAAAATCCTCAATAAAATACTGGCAAACCGAATCCAGCAGCACATCAAAAAGCTTATCCACCATGATCAAGTGGGCTTCATCCCTGGGATGCAAGGCTGGTTCAACATACACAAATCAATAAATGTAATCCAGCATATCAACAGAACCAAAGACAAAAACCACATGATTATCTCAATAGATGCAGAAAAGGCCTTTGACAAAATTCAACAACCCTTCATGCTAAAAACTCTCAATAAATTAGGTATTGATGGGACGTATCTCAAAATAATAAGAGCTATCTACGACAAACCCACAGCCAATATCATACTGAATGGGCAAAAACTGGAAGCATTCCCTCTGAAAACTGGCACAAGACAGGGATGCCCTCTCTCATCGCTCCTATTCAACATAGTGTTGGAAGTTCTGGCCAGAGCAATCAGGCAGGAGAAAGAAATAAAGGGTATTCAATTAGGAAAAGAGGAAGTCAAATTGCCCTGTTTGCAGATGACATGATTGTATATCTAGAAAACCCCATTGTCTCAGCCCAAAATCTCCTTAAGCTGATTAGCAACTTCAGCAAAGTCTCAGGATACAAAATTAATGTACAAAAATCACAAGCATTCTTGTACACCAATAACAGACAAACAGAGAGCCAAATCATGAGTGAACTCCCATTCACAATTGCTTCAAAGAGAATAAAATACCTAGGAATCCAACTTACAAGGGATGTGAAGGACTTCTTCAAGGAGAACTACAAACCACTGCTCAATGAAATAAAAGAGGATACAAACAAATGGAAGAACATTCCATGCTCATGGGTTGGAAGAATCAATATCATGAAAATGGCCATACTGCCCAAGGTAATTTATAGATTCAATGCCATCCCCATCAAGCTACCAATGACTTTCTTCACAGAATTGGAAAAAACTACTTTAAAGTTCATATGGAACCAAAAAAGAGCCCGCATCGCCAAGTCAATCCTAAGCCAAAAGAACAAAGCTGGAGGCATCACGCTACCTGACTTTAAACTATACTACAAGGCCACAGTAACCAAAACAGTATGGTACTGGTACCACAACAGAGACATAGATCAATGGAACAGAACAGAGCCCTCAGAAATGATGCTGCATAGCTACAACAATCTGATCTTTGACAAACCTGACAAAAACAAGAAATGGGGAAAGGATTCCCTATTTAATAAATGGTGCTGGGAAAACTGGCTAGCCATATGTAGAAAGCTGCAACTGGATCCCTTCCTTACACCTTATACAAAAATTAATTCAAGATGGATTAAAGACTTATATGTTAGACCTAAAACCATTAAAATCCTACAAGAAAACCTAGGCAATACCATTCAGGACATAGGCGTGGGCAAGGACTTCATGTCTAAAACACCAAAAGCAATGGCAACAAAAGCCAAAATCGACAAATGGGATCTAATTAAACTAAAGAGCTTCTGCACAGCAAAAGAAACTATCATCAGAGTGAACAGGCAACCTACAGAATGGGAGAAAATTTTTGCAACCTACTCATCTGACAAAGGGCTAATATCCAGAATCTACAATGAACTCAAACAAATTTACAAGAAAAAAACAAACAACCCCATCAAAAAGTGGGCAGAGGACATGAACAGACACTTCTCAAAAGAAGACATTTATGCAGCCAAAAAACACATGAAGAAATGCTCATCATCACTGGCCATCAGAGAAATGCAAATCAAAACCACAGTGAGATACCATCTCGCACCAGTTAGAATGGCCATCATTAAAAAATCAGGAAACAACAGGTGCTGGAGAGGATATGGAGAAATAGGAACACTTTTACACTGTTGGTGGGACTGTAAACTAGTTCAACCATTGTGGAAGTCAGTGTGGCGATTCCTCAGGGATCTGGAACTAGAAATACCATTTGACCCAGCCATCCCATTACTGGGTATATACCCAAAGGACTATAAATCATGCTGCTATAACGACACATGCACACGTATGTTTATTGCGGCACTATTCACAATAGCAAAGACTTGGAACCAACCCAAATGTCCAACAACGATAGACTGGATTAAGAAAATGTGGCACATATACACCATGGAATACTATGCAGCCATAAAAAATGATGAGTTCGTGTCCTTTGTAGGGACATGGATGAAACTGGAAAACATCATTCTCAGTAAACTATCGCAAGGACAAAAAACCAAACACCGCATGTTCTCACTCTTAGGTGGGAATTGAACAATGAGAACTCATGGACACAGGAAGGGGAACATCACACTCCGGGGACTGTTGTGGGGTGGGGGGAGGGGGGAGGGACAGCATTAGGAGATACACCTAATGCTAAATGACGAGTTAATGGGTGCAGGAAATCAACATGGCACATGGATACATATGTAACAAACCTGCACATTGTGCACATGTACCCTAAAACCCTAAAGTATAATTAAAAAAAAAGAAAAAAAAAAAAGAATAAAAGATTCAAAGGCTATCAGCCTTTGAATCCTCTATTCTAACAGCTATCCTGAGATATTAAAAGGCAATCTTGACCTTAACCACAGGAAAACAAACAGTAATTTTTAAGAAAATCTATACGGATGCAAAGCTAAAACATAAGAAGAAATAAAAACATCCTAGCAGTTGATAGCAAATCATTTTTTGTTTTAGGGCTGCCTCATGTTTGAAGTTGAAATAAAATAGCACTTCATTGATAACATCATCTGAATGATTTCCTACCAATATATTGCCTTTGACTTAACCACTCTTGATGCTGTATTTTCTATTTAGATTTCATGTTAAAGAAAAGAGTTACAGGAAGCATAAACAAAAGCCACTTGGGACTTAGAAAAGTTCAAATAATCAGAATTTTAAGATATCCAAGTTCATTTATTCAGATATTTTATGAGTTTTAAAATAAGCAAGATTTTGTGCTGGATGTGGTAGCTCATGCCTGTAATCCCAGCACTCTGGGAGGCTAAAGTGAGAGGATCTGTTGAAGCCAGGAGTTAAGAAACCAGGTTGGGCAACATAACAAGACTGTTTCTACAAAAAAAAAAAAAAAAAAAATTCTTTTTATGAGCTAGGCATGGTGACACATGCCTATATACCCAGCTACTCAAGAGGCTGAAGTGGGAGGACTGCTTAAGCCCAGGAGTTGAGGGCTCCAGCAAGCTATAACCACACCACTGCACTGTAGCCTGGTTAAGAGAACAAGACTGTCTCTAAAAAAAAATAAAAAATAAAAAGAATGGTTGCTTCCTCAAAAATAAAAGAAGTCAGCCAGGCGCGGTGGCTCACACCTGTAATCCCAGCACTTTGGGAGGCCGAGGCGGGTGGATCACAAGGTCAGGAGTTCAAGATTAGCCTGACCAACATGGTGAAATCCTGTCTCTACTAAAAATACAAAAAAATCAGCCGGGCGTGGTGGTGCACGCCTGTAATCCCAGCTACTTGGGAGGCTGAGGCAGGAGAATCACTTGAACCCAGGAGACAGAGGTTGCAGTGAACCGAGATCACGCCACTGTACTCCAGCCTGGGCAACAGAGCGAGACTCTCAAAAAAAAAAAAAATAGAAGAAGTCTGGCCTGGGTGCAGTGTCTCATGCCTGTAAACTCAGCACTTTGGGAGGCCAAGGCAGGTGGGTTACCTGAGGCCAGGAGTTCGAGACCAGCTTGGCCAACATGGCAAAATCCAGTCTCTACTAAAAATACAAAAATTAGCCGGGCATGGTGGCACATGCCTATAAGCCCAGGTACTCGGGAGGCTGAGACAGGAAAATCACTTGAACCCAGGAGGTGGAGGTTGCAGTGAGCCGAGATCATGCCACTGCACTCCAGCCTGGGCAACAGAGCAACACTCCATCTAAAATAAATACATAAATAAATAGAAGAAGTCTGTTCTTAAACATATTTATCCAGAACTCTCAAAATCTTACTATAGAATAAACCAACAAATGTGGAATCTGATTCAAACATATACTTGTAATAATCTGGGTAATTACTATACTTTTGCTGGCTATTGTCAGAAAGCTAATGACCACTGCTGAGCTAATCCAATGGTACCAACTCTTTCCATCAATCCACCATAAAGAAGTGTAATATACAACCAAAGACAGCACTGGCAATACTAAGCTTAAAGCAATTCTCCAAATGTAGCTACCCTAAGGAAGGCTATTAAGCAAGCCAAACTGGGGGTAGGGGGATAGGGAGAGGAGATAAAGGACATATCTTTTGCCTAGCAAGCAGAAAAAGGGGTGCATAACTAATTAATGCTTGTCTGAGTGTCACCTGTGTACCCAGCATTGTGCTGGAGTCTATGAGCCACAAAGGTAATAAGATACACATCATTGCTTTTTCTCCCCAGTAAGATTAGATGCCCACAAATAAAACATTTATAAATCATGTCGGTGTCAATCTGTGTCCTAAAGATAATAAATCCCATCAGAATTCAGAGAGGACAGAATAAAACAACAGAAAAGGGTTAAGAACCAGGAATTACACAAATCAAGATTCAAACTAGGAATTGTTTTTTTCTCTACACACTTAGAGAAACTTTTCTAGTAACGAACTATAGAAATGATCCCTGAAAGTATCATCTTCACACTAGGAATTATTGAATCCGTCTCCATTTAAAGGAATTTTAGGCCAGATCTTCACCCTAGGAATTCTTTATTTTTTTATTTTTTATTTTATTTTTTTTTATTAATTTTTTGCACACAAAAACAATAAACATTTTCTAATAATACATACAAACAAAAAGATGCGTATCAAACATATTAGGAAGGTTGCACATGGGAAGTCGGGGAATAGAAATGGGGGGTGGGAGTTAAAATAAATGAGAGAGGGACTTTATATGGATCAGTGATAATAACTCAATCCTCTATTTGACAAAGAAGAGGGAGAAGGAAGAGGAAGAAAAAGAAAGTGGGATAAAGGATCAGAAAGGGAGGAAAATAGAAAAAATTAGAGTATGACTCCAGGGTAGACCTGTTTTGTTGTCACTGAGTTGGTTGGTTTGTCTGTTGTACTTTTCATGTTTCGCCATGTTGGCCAGACTGGTCTCGAACTCCTAGCCCGAAGTGATCAACCCGCCTCGCCCCCCAGAGTGCCGGGACCACAGGCGTGAGCCACCACGTCCAGCCCCCACATTGCTTCTGGCCTCCGTGGTAGACCTCCGAGACGGAGCGGCCGGGCAGAGGCGCTCCTCACTTACCAGACGGGGTGGCCAGGCAGAGACGCTCCTGACTTCTTCCCAGACGATAGGTGGCTGGGCAGAGGCGCTCCTCACTTCCCAGACGATGGGTGGCCGGGCAGAGGCGCTCCTCAC
>NW_026652328.1:437016-459934 GCF_009828535.3 Hylobates moloch
GGAGGCGGAGGCTGCCGCGAGTCCAGACCACGCCACCGCACTCCAGCCCGGGCAACACCGAGCACCGGGTGAGCGAGACTCCGTCTGCAGTCCCAGCACCCTGGGAGGCCGAGGCGGGCAGAGCGTTCGGGGTCAGGAGCTGGCGACCAGCGTGGCCAAGATGGCGAACGCGCGCCGGCAGGCAAAGGAGAAAAAACAGGCAGCGGTGGCGCGCGCCGGCAGTCCCAGGCAGTCCGCGGCGCGGGGCAGCAGCGAGACGAGGAGATTGCTGCCTGGGCCACAGAGGGAAAGAAGAGAAAGAAAGAAAGAAGGAAAGAAGGAAAGAAGGAAAAGAAAAGAAAAGAAAAGAAAAGAAAAGAAAAGAAAAGAAAAGAAAAGAAAGAAAGAAAGAGAAAGAGAAAGAAGGAAGGAAGGAAGGAAGGAAGGGACCCTAGGAATTCTTGAATCCATCTCCATTTAAAGGAATTTTTGGCCAGATGTAGTGGCTTACATATATAATACTAGCTCTTTGGGAGGATGAGTCCAGGAGTTCGAGACCAGCCCGGTGGAAATACCCTGTCTCTACCAAAAAAAAAAAAAAAAAAAATTTTTTTTTTTTTTTTTTGAGATGGAGTTTCGCTCTTTCGCCCAGGCTGGAGTGCAGTGGCATGATCTTGGCTCACTACAACCTCCGCCTTCTAGTTTCAAGTGATTCTCCTGCCTCAGCCTCCCAAGTAGCTGGGACTACAGGCGCCTGCCACCATGCCCGGCTAGGTTTTGTATTTTTAGTAGAGACGAGGTTTCACCATGTTGGCCAGGCTGGTCTCCAACTCCTGACCTCCTGATCTGCCCGCCTCAGCCTCCCTAGTTGCTGGGATTACAGGTGTGAGCCACCGCACCCAGTCAAAAAAAATTTTTTTAATTAGCTGGGCATGGTGGTGCGTATTACTTGGGGAGGCCGAGGTGGGAGGACAGCTTGAGCCCAGGAGTTCAAGATTGCAATGAGCTGTGACAATGTCAACGAACTCCAGCCTGGGTGACAAAGCAAGACCTTGTATAAAAAAAAAAAAAAAAGTAAAGGAATTTTAATCCTTGGTCTGTTCGTAACCACAAATATAACAAGTCACTTTCCTCAGTTTATTAGGTTTCCTCATGTGTAAGTGAGAATGTTAGATTCAAAAGGAATTGTACATCACCGTCTGTAACCTGAAATGAACCTTAAAGGCTAGAGGAGTGATTAGGGGTGATAAAGGCTGAAATTCAGCTACAAAAAATCCATAAAGGTTTAGTATGAATGTACGGGACAGTGCAGAGACTAGCTTAAGTACAACAGAGTATTTGTGCTGGGATGAATCTGGCATAATAAGATTGGGCCAGACTATGAGGAACTCAATTAAAGAATTAGGACCTGCCTCTGTGTCAGGCAGTGTAACCTGTTAAAACTTTCAGGTTAATCTGAAACAACGTCATTGCCAAAAGAACTGTGATGTGTAAAGTAGAGCAAGTCAGCCACAAACTGTAACAGGACAATGACAGACTTAAGTAAAAGATGTAGTAATTCAGCATAGCCGTTAACTGCTAGAAAATGCCAACAGTGGGGCTGTCATAATCAGAGATGAAACAGTTTGTTTTAGCAATGGAATTACACAGCTCACAATGAAAGGCAGTTCCTCTTCGAAGAATCATCCTTAAAAATAGCAGCCACCTTCACTAACCATACAGAAAAGCAGGCAACAAACATTTTACATCAGTTTTGGTTACAGTCACAAGCTGGAGAGAAGGAAAAAAATTACACTAGATGGTGCTAAAAATATTGAATAAGCCCCTGTACCTTTACTCTTATTTACTCAGTTGAATGACATACTAATGGAGAAGGGGGAGGGGACAAACTAAGTTTATAATTTCATAATTGCACTTACCACTAGCTGAGCTACTGTATTGCTTTGGACTCATTCTCGAAACTTGGAAAAGATGAACTTCTCACTCAAAAAGTTAGGCAGTGCTGTAACTGGTTATGTCCCCCTGGTTGTAATTTACCATACCATAGAGCAGAACAAAAGTGGCACAAACTGGACTTGTGATCCAGTCCAATGCAGACTGCCATCTGCTGCACATACACAGGCTGTCTCCCAAGCAAGATTCAACCTTAGTGTCTCTCAGGGACCTTTATCAGAACATCTATTCTTTCTGGTAAGCTGTTTGCTCCCATATTCACCTAATACATGTACTCAAATCAACACCTACTTACAGAAGAATTCCCATTCATGGGGTTTTGAAATAGCAATACTTTCCTAACAGACAATAGTAAATTTTATAAGGGAGGGCAGAGATGTAAAGGAGCATTCGCACTTTACAATAAAAAGAACACAATAAGGGGTGAGAAGATCTCAGATGAGTGGGAGTCCTAAAATTTACGTATTACCTAACGTAACCTTGGCCAAGTCTCTCTCTTTTCAGGGCCTCAATATCTTTTAAATGGAATGTCTTGTAAGGAATCACAGACTATCCTATGGAAACAGCTGTATACATGATGGCTTCAGAAGAATTGTAGAAAAATAATGTTTATATATTTTTTTCAAAATCTTACAATTCTAAATTCATGTACAAGTCACCATTCCCATAATATTCCTGCCCTTTAGAAATAACACTTCGTTTTAATTGTGCTTTCAGTTACAAATTCAGCACTTCATTTTTACCCACCCTAGAACAGCACAGAGAACACCTTCATGAAGTATCCCCACAAGGGAGACACTCACAGCCTGACAAATTTGCATAGTGGAAAATATACAAGGCACAAATTTTTTAAAATGCTAAATGAATATCACACCCAAGCAGTCGTAAAAACTGTGCAAAGTCAGAAGATGTCTTATCAAAATATGGACTTAAGGACAACTTGGGAAGCCTTTAAGTAGTTTGACGGAAAGGGGAATGCAATCAAAATTTGGGGTGGCTTTATGTTTTTAAGAGAACAAAATACATAACTAGAGGCTATGAAACACGCAAATTAAATTGAACTGTGGAAAAGCTCTTGGCTCTCACCCAAAAGCTTCGGCAAAGCAATATGCCAGTATGCCAGATAAAAAGAGGTACAATCTTCTCACAAGAATGAGGATAGGGTCCATACCTACGACTAATAATAACAATACAACCTTGCTTTTGCAGAGCATTAGGTCTTTTCATAGCTCTTTCAGGCACTCGATTTTGATGTTGTCACTGGCCTTAGGAGTATCCTCTCTGAAGAGCTCCAGTTCAGTTTCCTCTCAAGAGCTATGATCAGAACAAGGCAGGTGATGTGTTTATTGAGGGTTGAAGGTACTATTGTAGTTTCTCATATCAAGCTGTTTGCAGTGATCCTCTAATAATCACACTATACAACTCAGCCCCAGGAAATAAAACCTACATTCTTTCCCTCAGAGCTGGCCAGAGACCAACACATATAGGTCTAGAAAGTCCAAGGGAAGGAAACCTCCTGATTTGTTAGGTTAAGAACTCCATGCCAAATTCATCTCTTGCAACTGAAAAAAGAAATCTCTCTCACACTCTCTCACACACACACACACTCACCCAAGAGTGTTCAAACAGAAATCCTCTTTTTCTGCCAGCCAATGAAACCCAGCAACAACTGGTTAATACAACCACCAAATCTCTGCCTCTGTCAACAACTTGTCATATTCGCTTCTCCTGTGCCTGCTGCCCACCCTTCCCGCTTCAGGCACGCGTGAACACGCTTATACAGTAGCCCTCGAAAGGACCCCCAAAAGCACCTTTAAGGACCCAAGAGGATGAAGCTTGCCTCCTGAAGCAATGCAGCATCCATCTCGAGGGAGCCGGTTCCCCATGCACACACACACAGGAAGTCACAGAGGGGGATAAAGTTTGATTTTCCTTCTTGCCCGACTCCTCCGGGACGAGAGAGGACGAGGGGCGGCCCCGTCGGGGTCCTGGGCTGCTCTCCGGGGCAGCTCCCAGCAGCATGGCACTGCCACTCTCCTGGCACACACAAGGCGGCCGCGGCAACTCAGAACTCCCCAACCCGCCCGGAGGAGGAGGGAAAGGGGACAACTTCCATCGGGCTCCGTTCGGGAGCCTTGGGGCAGGGCTGTTAAGAACGAAGAAGGGAGGGACCGCGATTGGGGGCGAGTCGGGGAGAGGTTCAAGTCCCGTGCCTTCCCCGCCCTGGTGTCCCCAGTCCTGCGGGAACATCCCCGCCGTCGCCCCTCCTCCTCCTCTCGGCTTCCTCCCGCCCGCCCTCCCTTCCTGGTCGCCGCCGCAGGCGCCTGAAGGGCACGGCGGCTCCTCGGTGCCCGGCAACCTCCGGAGCGGCCGGGAGTTGAGGTAACTCGCCTGCTGCCCCGGCGGCCTGCCCGCCGGCGGCTCCCACACGCCAGCGCCGCCCCGCCCTCCCCGGAGCCTCTGGGCGCGCTCGCTCACCGTCCGGTGGTGCTGCTGCTGCCGGTGGCGGCTGACGCCCAGCCCAGGGAAGCAGCCGGCAGTCAGCGCCCCGCAGCCGCCGGCGCCCCCGCCGCCGCCGCCGCTCCGAGAGGAGAGAAGCAGCAGGAGCGATCTACCTGCGGCGGCCGCCATCTCTCAACTGGAAACGGCGCCGACCCAGGCAGCGCAGCGGACGGCCAGGGCGGAGCTAAGACCCGCCACTCACCGACGCCGGGCCAACTAAAGCCCTTGACTGAGTTGATGAGGCGGGGCTTCCTGCAAGGTCCAATCGACAGGCGGGAGAACCACATTGGAAGCTGCCAGTCACTTCCAGAGTTACCTATAGTGGGACATAGTCAATTACGGGCAAATTCTAGGGAACCTGTAATTGGCACCCAAGCCCGTGAAAATAACAGCAATAGAGATGGCATGTTCAGTTTGGCTAATCTTCACCAACAATAGAGCTATGATAAGAGTAACGGGGGATATAGATATTTGTGAAAAGCTTTGTTCTAAGTTGAGTTCTGAGTGTTCTAAGTTGGCAAAATAGGCACCAAATTAATAACCATTAACTGTGTATGCTGTAACTCTCAACTACACGCCTAAAGTTATCATTTATAACTGATAATATTTAGATATGCTGGAATTAACTGCATCACGGAGTGATCTAATGACTGTGATGTGTAGCATAATATAGGAGGGGTAGAACGATTACAATATCAAAGTCCCAGAATGAGTACATGCCATCAGAGTGAATTAACAGACCTGTATACATCTCAAATACCCAATTCATTTTTACAGCACCTTTATACTGATATTCTTACACTCTCCAGAAACAGCACTATTTCACCATATTTGACTTTGTGTGCATTTACAGAAACAGAACACATTAATACGTAATAAAAAATCATGTAAGGCCGGGCGCGGTGGCTCACGCCTGTAATCCCAGCACTTTGGGAGGCAGAGGCGGGCAGATCACGAGGTCAGGAGATGGAGACCATCCTGGCTAACACGGTGAAAACCCGTCTGTACTAAAAATACAAAAATTAGCCAGGCGTGGTGGCGGGCGCTTATAGTCCCAGCTATTACGGAGGCTGAGGCAGGAGAATGGTGAACCCGGGAGACTGTGACCCGGGGAGACGGTGAACCTGGGAGACGGTGAACCCGGGAGAATGGCGAACCCGGGAGACGGAGCTTGCAGTGAACCGAAATCGGGCCACTGCACTCCAGCCTGGGCGACACAGCGAGACTCCGTCTCAAAAAAAAAAAAAATCATGTAATAGGCTATTTTAATGATGTTTCGTAATTTTGCCAAAATAGTTATCAGAATACGCTTTGGAATAACAAACACTTTTCTCTTGAAAAACACTTCTTTCCACTTAAACTCACAATGAGGGTTCCTTGAATACTGCCTAAGAAAGATTTTGGGTCCTGAATTTCCTTAAAAGAGTATTTCCTTGCTATCTGTTTATTATTATGAGCTGATTAAATTCTCACATCTCTTTTTAAAATCTGGAGCAGGAAAATAGTTTGGGAAGAAAATACAAGCATTATTTTAAATTTTGGAAAACATCTTTGTAGTGTAGCCTTAGATGATAAATTTAAAACAAAAACAAAACACACACATAAATATCAAGAAAATGTTATCACTTGTTCTAAGAATATTCTTTGAAGTTTGACTGAAATGGTACCTTCTTGGCCAAAAATAGGCAAAACATGACGTGGAAGTTTTTTGTTTGTTTAATCCTTATGCCCCACCTACCCCAAAACAGTGAGATGATTGGCTTCCCCAGGTGAGGTATCATTTCACTCACTCAAAAGGCTTTATTGCCCAACAGGGGAACTTGAGACCTCAAGAATGAGCCCTCATTCAACAGCTGCACACAGTAATCCCCCTAGTTGGAAATCCATGACATTCCTGGAACAATTTCCCTTACAATTATTTTCCACCCATCTATATTTATCCCAACTGCATTTGATGTATTTACCCATGCTGTGCCATTTTCCCTCTCACCCCTTCACACCTTCTTACAGAGATCACCATGGATTTTAGTTTTGTTTTTATTTTCTGTACCTTCACCAGATCTAGCTATGAATCAGGATTGCTCCATTTCCACTTCCCACTTTAAGAAATTTTACTAGAATTGCCTTTACTCTATTTTTGCAAGCATGAAAATTAGATGTGCATCCTGCAGTGAGATTTACTCATATGCATTAGCAAAAGAACTAATAATATTTTTAAGTGCACAAACATGAAATTGGTGGTATTAGCAAAAGTTTTCTTCCTACCTGTTTACCAAAATGTGTCATCTTTTATCTACTAAGATGAAACCACTGATGCACCAGAGAGAGATAGGCTGTATAAATCTGAGGATTCACTGACTATACTCAGTTCTGGGTGTTGATAATCCAAGGCCAGCAATTAATTTAAACAAATATCAAGTATCTCCTCACAGCGAAAAACTTCTTCATAGCTGCAAAGGACATATCTCACATGAGCTGGTTGGCCAAGCCTGATAAGGAGAAAGTGTAGATAGCTCAACAGAAAGTCATTCTCAAACCTAAAAAAATTATGTGTGTGTATGTGTGTGTGTGTGTGTGTGTGTGTGTATAAATATACGTGTATGTGTGCCTGTATATACACACACATTATACAGAGAGAGAAGGAAAGGGAATTAACATACCTGCTATGTGCCAGAGATTGTGCTGATCACTCCAGAGATACTACATTTAAAAAGGACGGCAAGACAACCACAGAAAACTTTAAAAAATTGTAACTTTCATGAGAAAGAAGTTGAAGAAAACCTCAATGTCTTCCAATAGGGAAATGGTTAAATACATTAGACACTAACTTTGTAACAGAAAATTATTCAACCATTAAAAAATTGAGGGCCAAGCACAGTGGCTCATACCTGTAATCCCAGCTCTTTGAGAGACTGAGGCAGGAGGATCACTTGAGACCACACATTTGAGACTTGCCTGGGCAACACAGCGAGACCCTATCTCTAAAAATATATATATTTTAATTAGCTGGGTGTGGTGGTGCATGCCTGTAGTCCCAGCTACTCAGGAGGCTGAGGCAGGAGGCTTGCTTGGGCCCAGGAAATTTGAGGTTATGGTGAGCTATGATCATGGCACTGCACTCTAGCCTGGGTGACAGAGTGAGACCCTCTCTCTTAAAAAAAAAATTATTCTATCTATACTTTTTTATTTTATATGTATTTTTTTATTTATACAAGTATATATATATATTTTTGAGACGAAGTCTCACTCTATCGCCCAGGCTGGAGAGCAGTGGCACAATCTTGGCTCACTGCAACCTTTGTCTCCTGGGTTCAGAGGCGATCCTTTCGCCTCAGCCTCCTGAGTAGCTGGGAATACAGGTGTTGCACCACCAAGCCCAGCTAATTTTTGTATTTTTGGTAGAGATGGGGGTTTCACCATGTTGGCCAGGCTGGTCTTGAACTCCTGACCTCAAATGATTCTCCCACCTCAGCCTCCCAAAATGCTGGGATTACAGGTGCTATCTATACATTTAAATAATATAGATAACACAGTATAGATGACCCTTTTTAAAGTAATTTATATATATGTATAACTTAGATAGATAGATGGTAATTTCCAGAAGAAAACATGTTACCTCTGGGAAGTTTTAAGGGGTAGCTATTCTTCTGAATGGTTTAAAGTATTCTCATCTGCTTGAATTTAAGATGTATATGTATACACATCTTACAATTTATATATAGAGGAAAAGTAAATTGTTCTCACCTGCATATTACTTTGTAATTATAAAAACATGGTCCCTAAAACCAACATGGCTGCAGAATTGTTTTCTGTGCCAACTCTTAAGCACAGGTTGATCTTTTTTTTTTTTTTTTTTTTTAGCTAAAACTAATCAGAACAGGCTTCCTGGAGCGAGAGACCTTAACTAGGTTCTCTACTATCTTTTTTTTTTTTTTAAGCTAAAACTAATCAGAACAGGCTTCCTGGAGCATGAAACCTTAACTAGTTTCTCTACTAAAATGTACACTGACGTCAGCTCTCAAGTATGACTCAACTCAGTGGAGTATTTGCCTAAGCATTCCAGAATAGCTAGGGTAGGTGATGCACACGGTTCATTGACATGATCAAGAAAGCATAAAAGGAATCTGCCCAGAGATCTAGGGGCTGCATTTCATTGTTTACTGATAATATGAATTATTATTCAAGTGAAATCAGCAGTATTTAACAGGAAAAGGTATACGAAGAGGAAAGCCAAAAGGAAAGGGTTTTGCCTTCCAATATTTATCACGAACCACAGCCTAGACCTGTTTGCTGGCTATGCTTTACTGTTTTTCCAGATGTTTTTATTCCCATTTCTCCTCATATATCCACCTGCAGTCATCTCTTCATCACTACCACGTCTGTTCCCATGACTTCCTAGTTTCTGTGATGATTTCTGTCTTTTTTCTGTCGGCTCCTCTGGATCATAAATATTTCTAGTCAGTGTAGTTGAGAAGGGTTCTACTCTTAAACTGCAGGACATATATTTTCCTGTCTATATCTATATCTATTCTCACTTCACACACACACACACACACACACACACACACAATTTTTCCTTCCTCATTTTTCTCTTTTTTCTTCCTCCAACACTCCCATTTCCCTTACTCTAATATAGATTTCGACCCTACTCTAAATCAGAGATACCAGCCTGGGCAACATGGCAAGACCCTAGCTCTACAAAAAAATTAGCCAGGTGTGGTGATGCGTGTCAGTACTCTCAGCTACTGAGGAGGCTGAGGTGAGAGGATCCCTTAAACCCAGGAGTTGGAGGCTTCAGTAAGCTATGATAGGGCCACTGCACTCAAGCCTGGATGACACAGTAAGATTATGTCTCAAAAAAATGAATAAATAAAAATAGTAAGTCAGAGATAGATTTATATATTCCCTGTAAAATGTTTTGTGTGGAAGGAAGCTCGTGTCCTGGTCTCCAAAGGATGACAGACTCCACATTCATTTTATAACTTAGTGGCCTTATAATCTAACATTGTTTTAGCTCAGGAACATCCAATCTGCATTGAGAGCAGAACTCCAGGAAAACATTGAGTTGAGAAGGGCAGGGCTTGTTCAAATAGGATTATCTTTGTTCATGTTTCTCGGAATCTGAGATGTTGGCAGCATACTTTAAAGCTGTCCTTTTTGTGTTCCGTTGACGTGTGGTCTCCTGTAATCTTCTGCTTACTAGACTTCTTGATATAGGAAGTCTTTTTTCTCTATCAGAAGTGATTCAAGGGGTGGGACACTAATTTTACACTTAAATAAACCACACCTCCTAAGTGAATAAGAATTCGGCTCACATTCTTATGGAACCCAACACCATCGATTCCAGGGCATTTAAAAGTGCCAAAAGATCACAACTTTCTCTAATAGGGTTGAACTACAAAAAAATCCCAAATTGGTAAAGTGGCTCCTCTCTCAGCAATCCCCTGCCCAGATATCTGTTTTTTTTGTTTGTTTTTTTTTTGAGATGGAGTCTCACTCTGTGGTCCCAGCTGGAGTACAGTGGCACGATCTCGGCTGACTGCAACCTCTGCCTCCCAGGTTCAAGTGATTCTCCTGCCTCAGCCTCCCCAGTAGCTGAGATTACAGGCATGTGCCACCACGCCCAGCTAATTTTGTATTTTTAGTAGAGACAGGGTTTCTCCATGTGATTCACCCACCTCAGCCTCCCAAAGTGCTAGGATTACAGGCATGAGCCACCGTGCCCGGCCTCCTGCCCAGATATCTACTCTCCATACCCTGAACGTGCCCTGACACTTCCAACCTCCACTCTTTGCTCCTACTCTCCCTGTAGCCACCTGTCCTACTGTTCTTTTGAATACCAGCTTGATCTCATCTGAGGGTAAATGTCCCAGTAAAATTAAACTCTCCCTCTTGCATCTTCTCATAATTTGTTGTTTGACTTTCTATCTCAGTATCTTGGTCCTGGATCTGAGCTGATCTGACTGGGAGGCCTGTCATAGGCCT
Source organism: Hylobates moloch (assembly GCF_009828535.3). Classification (NCBI taxonomy): domain Eukaryota; kingdom Metazoa; phylum Chordata; class Mammalia; order Primates; family Hylobatidae; genus Hylobates; species Hylobates moloch. The sequence goes on from NW_026652328.1 coordinate 447,436, forward strand.
TGATTATCACATCTATTTAATTAGGCTATTTTGGCTGGCTGGGCCACAGTTCCCTTCTTTCACCATTCTAGGTATATTTCATATCAAAATTGTTTATGTTACTATCTTTCTCCTACAGAGCTCTTCCAGGTTAGAGGTGCCAATCTGGCAAATTAATTGAAGCTAACTTTAGATGATGTCAGTTACTCCTTAGATTGCCTCTTTTATACAACACTTATATTTATAGGAGCTTCCAATGCTGATATCTAAAAGAAATTCACAAAGTATGGCAAGTCTAAAAAAATTATTTTGGTCCCTTAAAAGTCTTCAAAAATTCATCAAATACTGAGCCATATTAGTCTGCCTTCTTCAAGGTCCCATACATCTTTATATCATGCTGGGTTTTGCCCAAATTTCAGCTCCTCTTAAACTAAACTAATATATTGTCAAAATGCTATTTTTGGGGCTGGATGCAGTGGCTCACAACTGTAATCCCATCATGTTGGGAGGCCAAGCTGGGAGGATCACTTGAGCCCAGGAGTTTGAGACCAGCCTGGGAGCAACATAGTGAGACCCTATCTCTACAAAAAATTTTAAAATTAGCCTGGTGGGGTGGCACATGTCTATAGTCCCAGCTGCTTGGGAGGCTGAAGTGGGAGAGTCACTTGAGCCCAGGAGGCTGAGGCTGCAGTGAGCCATGATCATACCACTGCATTCCAGCCTGGGCGACATAGGAAGACTCCATCCCTAAAAAAAAAAAAAAGAAAAGAAAAGAAAAAAAAGCTATATTCATTCTCAATTTTGATATAATGTATATAATCTTCATCAGTACTTATTTACACATGAACACATAGAATCTGGGCTATGGGTTGTACTTGGTGGCAGGCAGGGCGTGGAGGAAACTGTAGGCATGAGATTGGTCATTGCTGGTTAACGACAGGTGCAAACGCTGCTCTTTAAATTTAGCCATTGCACTTGGCGTCTTGTCTCTCAGTTGTCACTTACGGCAACTGCTACTGATTTGGAAAGGATCAAGGAAAGGATGACACAAAGGGTCACATTTATTAAAAGGCAGAGAGAAAAAGTTTTGTTCTCTTTTATTTAATAAGACTAACCTAAGGAATGAAAAATAGTAAAAGACTTGGAGAGTATAAAGACAGCTTAAAAAATAGAAGAGGGAGGCCAGGCATAGTGGCTCATGCCTGTAATCCCAGCACTTTTGGTGGCTGAGGTGGGCGGATCACCTGAGATCAGGACTTCAAGACCAGCCTGGCTAACATGGTGAAACACCCTTTCTACTAAAAATACAAAAAATAAGTGGGCATGGTGGTGCGCGCCTATAATTCCAGTACTCTGGAGGCTGAGGCAGGAGAATAGCTTGAACCTGGGAGGTGGAGGTTGCAGTGAGCCAAGATCACACCATTGCATTGCACTCCGGCTTGGGCAACAAGAGCAAAACTCTGTCTCAAAAAAAAAAAAAAAAAAAAAAAAAGAATAGAAGGGGGAAGGAAATTATTCAGAGATAATTATTAACAAATTGTTCTTAAATAGGCACTTTAAAAGCCATTCCAGCTGCCAAAACTTGGGAGCAAAAGCATCTAAAAGCATTGGTTGAAGCTCAGAAAATAATTATTATTAATTCAGAGTTGGGATAAGAGTAGGGGACAACACCTGGATTGATATAATTTACTAATTCATTCATTGTCAGTCAGTCAAGAAAAATATATTGAATAGTAGGTGCCAGGCAACATATGTGAGGAGAAATTTTCCAAAATTTGCATTCCCTATATTGTGTATTTCTTTTTCTGAAATATTTATCTAACTACCATAACCCTGACCTTGAATTGGAATAAATCCTTCCCGTAACTTTGTAGTCCAACATTTACATATCATTCCAAAGAATGAAAGATCCCTTGAGTAATCTCAGAGCATTAACATAACATGAATTTAAAACATACCACCAATGTAATAATCACCCCACTCAATGACTTTATTAAGAAAACATGAAGAGGCCAGACACAGTGGTTCACACCTGTAATGCCAGCACTTTGGAAGGCCAAGGTGGGTGAATCACCTGAGGTCAGGGGTTTGAGACCAGCCTGACCAATATGGTGAAACCCTGCCTCTACTAAAAATACAAAAATTAGCCAGGTGTGATGGCATGCGCCTGTAGTCCCAGCTACTCAGGAGGCTGAGACAGGAGAACTGTTTGAACCGAGGAGGCAGAGGTTGCAGTGAGCCGAGATCGTGCTACTGCACTCCAGACTGGGTGACAGAGTGAGACTCCGGAAAAAAAAAAAAGAAGACATGAGGAATAGCCAGGTACAGTGGCACACCTACAATCCCAGCCACTGGGGAAGCTGAGGCAGAGGCAGGAGGATCACTGGAGCCCAGAAGTTCAAGACTAGCCTGGGCATCATAGTGAGGCCCTGCCTCCATTAAAAAAAAAGACACAAAGAAATTGTAATTTTTTTCCTGTCAATGCATAGTAGAGTACAATTCTATTTAAATAGTTTTAAGCTACCTCATTGCCTAGGGTATAAACTAAATTTCCGTCTCAGAGAATTATAAGACGACATTGTGTTACTTTCTTCATGCCTTGCTTTGCTAAGATATATCTGTATCAGGTTGAAACAGGGCCCTTTGGGTTACTCACTATCGGGGAAATGACTAAACTAATAAGCTTGTTAAAATTTAAGCTGGCCGGGCGCAGTGGCTCATGCCTGTAATCCCAGCACTTTGGGAGGCCGAGGCAGGCGGATCACCAGGTCAGGAGATCGAGACCATCCTGGCTAATACGGTGAAACCCCGTCTCTACTAAAAATACAAAAAATTAGAAAGGCATGGCGGCGGGCGCTTATAGTCCCAGCTACTCGGGAGGCTGAGGCAGGAGAATGGCATAAACCTGGGAGGTAGAGCTTGCTAGTGAGCCAAGATCGTGCCACTGCACTCCAGCCTGGGCGACAGAGCGAGACTCGGTCTCAAAAAAAAATAAAAAATAAAAAATTTAAGCATCTATAAATTCTACTACTTTAAGGCCCTGAAGCAATTATGCCTATTATCTATTTGATAAAAATATTTTGTTTATTGCCAAGAAGAGAAAATTTTCACATAATACCACTAGATGATTAACCCAAGACAACATGTGAAAGGTCCTTACTCAGAATGCTGAGTTAATTTGGAAATATCTTTATTATTACCTCCCACAATATAGATTTGATATTAAAGAGGATTTAATAAAGATTGTAAAGATTTAATGGTTCTTTTGTTTTTTTTGTTTTTTTGTTTTTTTTTTTGAGACGGAGTCTAGCTCTGTCGCCCAGGCTGGAGTGCAGTGGCGCAATCTCGGCTCACTGCAAGCTCCGCCTCCCGGGTTCACGCCATTCTCCTGCCTCAGCCTCTCCGAGTAGCTGGGACTACAGGCGCCCGCCACCACGCCCGGCTAATTTTTTGTATTTTTAGTAGAGACGGGGTTTCACCGTGGTCTCGATCTCCTGACCTCGTGATCCGCCCGCCTCGGCCTCCCAAAGTGCTGGGATTACAAGCGTGAGCCACCGCGCCCGGCCTAATGGTTCTTTTAAAACCAGCCTTTGCTACTTTGCTGCTTTCTTACCAATTTTGCCTTTTGGAAGGTGAAAAAATATGAAGAGACAAATAACTTCTTGTTTGCCAACCAGGTCCCCTTCCCAGAAATAGTCCTGGGACAGGCTGGGTGTGGTGGCTCATGCCTGTAATCCCAGCACTTCGGGAAGCTGAGGTGGGAAGACTGCTGGAGCTCAGGAATTTGAGACCATCCTGGACAACACGATGAGATCCTCTCTACAAAACTAAGCAAAATTAGCCAGGCGTGGTAGCACATGCTTGTGGTCCCAGCTACTCAGTAGGCTGAGGTGATAAGATCGCTTGAGCCAGGAAGGATGAGGCTGCAGTGAGCTGAGATCACATGCCTGCACTCCAGCCTTGGCAACAGGGCAAGACTCCATCTCTTAAAAAAAAAAAAAAAAAAAAAAGTCCTTGCCGGGTGTGGTGGCTCCCTATCTCTATTAAAAAATACAAAAAATTAGCCAGGCATAGTGGCACGCGCTTGTAGTCCCAGCTACTCGGGAGGCTGAGGCAGGAGAATCACTTGAACCTGGGAGGTGGAGGTTGCAGTGAGCTGAGATCACGCCACTGCACTCCAGGCTGGGCAACAGAGCGAGACACTGTCTCGAAAAAAAAAAAGTCCTGGGACATAAATGAATCTTTTTGAATTAAATTTTACATATAAGCTAATACTAACCAGGCCAATTTTGAAAAGTAAAATCCAATCATTTCTAGAATGCATCCTTTAGGATGGAATTCTCAATTTTGTTTCATCTTGACAGACACACTTTTAATACATGCTGGTCACAAAGAATAGTTTCTAAAAGCATGTGAATAAACAAGATGAACTTTGGCTTTATACTCTTCCAAATGTGTTAGCTGTAACTATACTGCGTCCAGACATCTCCTAGCTAAAAGGATCTGAAATACTTCTTAAATTTAATAAAACAAATTCTGCAACTGCAGTAATGGCTATCCTTGAGGTCCAAGAAATTAACTCTTTATTTCAACAAATAATATGACTTGGTTAAGTTACCACAGCTAACAAAATGAATTCTCTGGCCTAACGAAGCTTACCATATAATAAAAATAAGGGTAGTAGGGGAGGATTGTAGGAGGTCATTCACCCAGATTTGAGGATCTGAGAAGGCACTTCCGGGGAAGAAATATTGGGTGAGGTCTGAAAGATTAGTAGGAGTAAATGCCAGAGGGAGAGTAGCAACATTTGATATCAGAGGGGTAATAGGAGCAGGTGACAAAGTATCTCATAAAACAGATTAAGGAATTTGTGTTAAGAATTTGTATTGCTGGGCCTGGTGCCTCACGCCTGTAATCCCAGCACTTTGGGAGGCCAAGGCGGGTAGATCATGAGGTCAGGAGCTCAAGACCAGCCTGGCCAAGATGGTGAAATCCCATCTCTACTAAAACTACAAAAATTAGCTGGGTACAGTGGCAGGCGCCTATAATCCCAGTGACTTGGGAGGCTGAAGCAGGAGAATCGCTTGAACCTGGGTGGCAAAGGTTGCGGTGAGCTGAGCTCATGCCACTGTACTCTAACCTGGGCAACAGATTGAGACTCCATCTCAAAAAAAAAAAAAAAAAAAAAGAATTTGTATTAAGGAATCTGTATAAAACAATTTAGTATTCCTCTTTTATAAATGAAGAAATTGAGGTTAAGAATCTGCCCAAATTCAGGCTGGGTGTGGTGGCTCATGCCTGTAATCCCAGCACTTTGGGAGGCCAAGGTGAGCAGGTCACTGAGGTCAGGAGTTCAAGACCAGCCTGGCCAACATGGTGAAACCCCGTCTCTACTAAAAATACAAAAATTAGCTGGATGCCGTGGCTCACACCTGTAATCCCAGCACTTTGGAGCACTTTGGGAGCCTGAGGCAGGCAGATCACCTGAGGTTGGGAGTTCGAGGCCAGCCTGACTAACATGGAGAAACCCTGTCTCTACTAAAAATACAAAATTAGTCAGGCATGGTGGCACATGCCTGTAATCTCAGCTACTCGGGAGGCTGAGGCAGGAGAATCACTTGAACTTGGGAGGCCAAGGTTGTGGTGAGCCAAGATTGCACCATTGCACTCCAGCCTGGGCAACAAGAGCGACACTCTGTCTCAAAAAAATAATAAAAATTTTAAAAAATTTGTTTTAATACAAAAATTAGCCAGGTGAGGTGGTGGGCTCCTGTAGTCCCAGCTACTTGGGAGGCCAAGGCAGAAGAATTGCTTGAACCCAGGAGGCAGAGGTTGCAGTGTGCTGAGATTGCGCCACTGGACTCTGCACTCTGCACTCTAGCCTGGGTAACAGAGCCAGAGCCCATCTCAAAAAAGAAAAAAAAATAAGAAAGAATCGGCTTAAATTCAGTTCCCAAACTCAAGAATGAAGGACCCCAGCACCTATACTCTTAACTATTAATGTAATCTGCCCTTCCAGAAACCAGCACTCTTGATGTGCAGTCCAATATAGTTCTCTTAAAGCTATAATTCAGCATTGCTTTTGTATCTCCCAGGCCATTCAGTTTGCAATGGAAAAAAAGCAAGATAGAAAGTTAAAGCTGAAGGCGGGGAGTGGTGGCTCATGCCTGAAATCCCAGCACTTTGGGAGGCTGAGGTGGGTGGATCATCTGAGGTTGTGAGTTCAAGACCAGGCTGACCAACATGGAGAAACCCCATCTTTACTAAAAATACAAAATTAGCCAGGTGTGGTGACACTTGCCTGTAATCCCAGCTACTTGGGAGGCTGAAGCAGGAGAACTGCTTGAATCTGGGAGGCGGAGGTTGCAGTGAGCTGAGATCATGCCATTGTACCATAGCACTCTAGCCTGGGCAACAAGAGCGAAACTCCGTCTCCGAAAAAAAAAAAAAAAAAAAAAGAAGGTTAGAGTTGAAAAAGACTTGAAAGAGTCTCTAATTCAGTCTCGTAGTCCACAGCGGAGCCACTGAGGTCTAAGTGCGTAACTGACTTACCCAAGACCACAAAGCTATTTAGTGGTGAAGGCAAGACTATAATCCAAGTTTCCAAACTCTCAAAGCAGTTCTCTTTTCACTATACCACAAAATTTGCCCCTCCTACATTCTCTTCCTTTGGGATAGGTATTAGTATAGGGTCCAAAGTTCTTGTTGACTCTTTGAATGGACTGGCTGATATGGCTAGGAAGGATTGGCCGTTACACATATGCAGCTTCTACTTCCTTGTCTATATGCAATGCCACCTCCAATATTACACATTAGCAGAGTAGGCACGTAGGACGTGCTGTGGGAAAAAAAATCCTGTTTTCTTTTTTGTTGTTGTTTTTGAATTGGAGTCTTGCTCTGTCACCAGGCTGGGGTGCAGTGGCGCGATCTTGGCTCACTGCAACCTCTGCCTACCCGGTTGAAGCAATTCTTCTGTCTCAGCCTCGGAGTAGCTAGGACTACAGGTGCGCACCACCATGCCCAGCTAATTTTCATATTTTTAGTAGAGATGGGGTTTCACCATATTGGCCAGGCTGGTCTTGAACTCCTGACCTCGCGATCCACTCTCCTCGGCCTCCTAAAGTGCTGGGATTACAGGTGTGAGCCACTGCGCCCAGCCAAAAAAATTATGCTTTCAAACTACTTTGCTACATTAGCTTTGCCTTGATAACTCAAACCCTCACATTATTTGCTCCTTTGGGTTAGAGCACTGGAAACCTCTGTGAAAATGTCACTGGACAGTGTAACTAAATAAAGATCTTGTCAATACCTTAGCTGAAATTTATTTATGCAATTAGCACTTGCCTCTTGGAAGAGTCCTGACAGAGTAGGACTCTGGAGAGATTAGGATTTTCGTGCAGAATCAAATGGTACAGGATGGCCTAATATGTATGAGGTAGGTTAGAGTGGGAACTGCAGTGAGGGGTCATGGCATATAAAGTCATTGAGCTCCTGGGGAAAGTGGGAAGGAATAGACAGTGGACCAGAAACAAGTGTAGAGAATGGAGCACTTCTGTACATATTAGAAAAAGAGGCCCTGGCCAGGCACCGTGGCTCATGCCTGTAATCCCAGCACTTTGGGAGGCCAAGGTGGGTGGATCACCTGAGCTCAAGAGTTCAAGACCAGTCTGGCCAACATAGTGAAACCCCATCTCTACTAAAAAACACAAAAATTAGCCAGGCGTGGTGGCGCGTGCCTGTAACCCCAGCTACTCAAGAGGCTGAGTCAGGAGAATCGCTTAAACCTGGGAGGCGGAGGTTGCAGTGAGCTGAGATCATGCCATTGCACTCCAGCCTGGGTGACAGAACAAGACTGTCTCAAAAAAAAAAAAAAAACAAAACAAAAAACAAAAAACAGAGAGAGAGAGACCCCTGTTGCACATCCTGGAGCACAGACTGGATTTCCACCCACAGTGGTCCCCTTGTAGATTCTAGAATAACATTGTTTCACCCAATGTTGTTTTGTTACAATGTTGATGAGGGGGGTAAAAAAAGAATCAGTTCCTGGCTGGGGTCACTATCTGTGCAAAGTTTGCTAGTTCTCCCCGTGCCATGCCAACTGCTTTCCTCTCACATCCCAAAGATGTGCACATTAGGTTCATTGGCCTGTCTACATTGTCCTAGTCTGAGTGAGTGTGTGTGCATGTGTGTGCACGCGTGCATATGTGTGCCCTATGATGGGATAGCGTCCTATCCAGGGCTGGTTCCCACCTTGTTCCCTAAGCTGTCAGGATAGGCTCTGGCCACTCGGGACCCCGAACTGGAATAAACAACTAGGAAAATGAATGAATGAATGAATATAAATTATTGTAAAATAAAAATTCATAAAGTAGATGATAATCATACAAATACACAATAAAGTAGATGATACTCATACAAATACACAATAAACAATGAGGTATGAAAGCACTCAGGGAGCCTGCTGAATTTGTTCTCATTCACACTGTGTGGTGGGAGGAGGTGCTCCTTACAATTTTCACTCTGCACAGATTTATTCCTTGGTTTAACTCACCACCAGTATGACCACTGTTACTCACTGATTCACCAAAAATAGGTAAATAATTATCTTACTTGTTTTTATTAATTTCTTTTTTCTTTTTTTTTTTTTTTTTTGAGGGAGGTCTTGGTCTGTCTCCCAGACTGGAGCACAGTGGCATGATCTCAGTTCACTGCAACATCCACCTCCCAGGTTCAAGCGATCCTTCCACCTCAGCCTCCTAAGAGGCTGGGACCACAGGTGCACACCACCATGCCCAGCTAATTTTTGTATTTTTTTGTAGAAATGGGGGTTTCACCATGTCACCCAGGCTGGTCTTGAACTTTTAGACTCATGTTATCTGCACACCTTGGCTTCCCAAAATGCTGGGATTATAGGCATGAGCTACCTCACCTGGCCTAATCTTTCCTAAATGCATGTATAGCCCACATTTATTTCAATATTTAATATTGGAAATGTTTTGAGTCTTTTTTATTTTGTTTTTTGAGACTGCATCTTGCTCTGTTGCCCAGGCTGGAGTGCAGTGGTGTGATCTCGGCTCACCATAGCCTCCACCTCCTGGGTTCAAGTGATTCTCCTGCCTCAGCCTCCCAAGCAGCTGTGATTACAGGCACATGCCACCATGCCCAGCTAATTTTTGTGTTTTTAGTAGAGACAGGGTTTCACCATGTTGGCCAGGCTGATCTTGAACTCCTGACCTCAGGTGATCTGCCTGCCTTGGTCTCCCAAAGTGTTGGGATTACAGGTGTGAGCCACTACGGCTGGCCTGAGTCTTTATTAACAAGTTTGATGATGTTTTTGTGACCAGGAATATGCCATAGGAACTTAACTGTTGTTTATATCAATTAGGCTGTGATAATTTTTTTTTATAGTCAGTTCACCTAAAGTCACGGTTTCCAAGAATCTATCAACAGCATTAAGTGAAAACTTACTGTGCACTGAACAATTTGTGACTGACTTGTATCAAGCACATACATCATAATGTTGCTTAGGGACTGCTCTGCCTGCACTCCCGCTGTTGTTACTCTTTTCCCAAAATAGCCATAGAAAATGAGAAGGGAGGCTGGGTGCGGTGGCTCACGCCTGTAATCCCAGCACTTTGGGAGGCCGAAGTGGGCAGATCATGAGGTCAGGAGATCGAGACCATCCTGGCTAACACAGTGAAACCCCGTCTCTACTAAAAATACAAAAAATTTAGCCAGGCATGGTGTTGGGCACCTGTAGTCCCAGCTACGCGGGAGGCTGAGGCAGGAGAATGGCATGAACCCGGGAGGCGGAGCTTGCAGATTGTGCCACTGAACTCCAGCCTGGGTGACAGAGCAAGACTCTGTCTCAAACAAAAAAAGAAAAGAAAAGAAAATGAGAAGGGAACTAATATTCACATTGCCTAGCTGCAGCCCTCACTGAATCTATTGAGCCCCTGCTCTATGTAGTCACCCCGATCACAAAAAACTCCGTGAATTGTATATTCTCATCCCAGTTTTACAGATGAGAAAAATAATGATCCAAAGAGCTTAAGTAGTTTCCCTAAGGCACATAACTAAGAAATCATTCAAAGAGGTTAAGTATTATGTGCTGAGCTGAGTCAAATTGAGGTCTTCTGACTCATGCTTTTCTTGTCTCACTCTACCACGCCCTGTCACCGAAAATTGCTTCCTTGAGTTTGTGCAGTCGCACATTCTCAGTTATGCGAACCCCGTTTACTCCACTGCATTGACCTTCAAGGGGCTGATTTATCACAGGTGAGCTGTTGGCTTCTCATTTGTAAGTGGGCCATCTGGCAAGCAGCATATGGAAGCAGACCCTTTAACAAGGTCATAAGAAGGTCAATTGACTCTAGATTTTAAACTATTTTTCTAAAATCTGAAAGACATACTGTTTGATATTGAATACCAGCTGTTAGTAAGGTGTTGTGCTGGGTGCTGTATAGATATTACATTATAACTTCTTGCTTAATCCTCACAATATCCCCATGAGAAAAATAGTACACTAGCCTCCATTTTTCCAATGAAGGACAAATGTGACATTGAGAAGTAACTTGCCAAAGGTCTCTTGAGCCCAGGAATTTGAGGCCAGCCTAGGTGTAACATGGTGAGACCTCGTTTCTACAAAAAATTATTTTCAAAAAAATTAGTCAGGTATGGTGTTAGCTCCCCTCTAGTCCCAGCTACTTGGGAGGCTGAAGTGGAAGGATTGCTTGAGCCCAAGAGATTCTCGGCTGCAGTGAGCCAAGAATCACACCACTGCACTCCAGCCTAGGTGACAGAACAAGACCCTGTCTCAAAAAAAAAAAAAGGTCTGTAGCTCAGTGAATTCACTAGCGTCCTTCTCCAGCTTGTTTAGAAAGCATAGGAAATCGTTTATAGCAAGTCAACTCCCCGTTCTAACTTTAGGATTCTACCTGCAACTATCATGTTCAACTTATAGTACCTTTGGTGAACTCCAAACAAATAGGCATACAGTACCCAGAGACATTTGAAGAAATGCATTTCTACCTTATTGTGAAAAAAAAGACTCACAATCTGATGTCTAATGGTCTAATGTCTATACATTGCTTGGCCATACTGCCCAAGGTAATTTATAGATTCAATGCCATCCCCATCAAGTTACCAATGACTTTCTTCATGGAATTGGAAAAAAACACTTTAAAGTTCATATGGAACCAAAAAAGAGCCCGCATTGCCAAGACAATCCTAAGCCAAAAGAACAAAGCTGGAGGCATCATGCTACCTGACTTCAAAGTATACTACAGGCTACACTAACCAAAACAGCACGGTACTGGTACCAAAACAGAGATATAGACCAATGGAACAGAACAGAGCCCTCAGAAATAATACCACACATCTACAACAATCTGATCTTTGACAAACCTGACAAAAACAAGAAATGGGGAAAGGATTCCCTATTTAATGAATGGTGCTGGGAAAACTAGCTAGCCATATGTAGAAAACTGAAACTGGATCCCTTCCTTATACCTTATACAAAAATTAATTCAAGATGGATTAAAGACTTAAATGTTAGACCTAAAACCGTAAAACCCTAGAAGAAAACCTAGGCATTACCATTCAGGACATAGGCGTGGGCAAGGACTTCATGTCTAAAACACCAAAAGCAATGGCAACAAAAGCCAAAATTGACAAATGGGATCTAATTAAACTAAAGAGCTTTGGCATGGCAAAAGAAACTACCATCAGAGTGAACAGGCAACCTACAGAATGGGAGAAAATTTTTGCAATCTACTTATCTGACAAAGGGCTAATATCAAGAATCTACAAAGAACTCAAACAAATTTACAAGAAAAAAACAAACAACCCCATCAAAAAGTGGGTGAAGGATATGAACAGACACTTCTCAAAACAAGACATTTATGCAGCCAACAGACACATGAAAAAACACTCATCATCACTGGCCATCAGAGAAATGCAAATCAAAACCATAATGAGATACCATCTCACACCAGTTAGAATGGCAATCATTAAAAAGTCAGGGAACAACAGGTGCTGGAGAGGATGTGGAGAAATAGGAACACTTTTACACTGTTGGTGGGACTGTAAACTAGTTCAACCATTGTGGAAGACAGTGTGGCAATTCCTCAGGGACCTAGAACTAGAAATACCATTTGACCCAGCCATCCCATTACTGGGTATACACCCTAAGGATTATAAATCATGCTACTATAAAGACACATGCACACGTATGTTTATTGTGGCACTATTCACAATAGCAAAGACTTGGAACCAACCCAAATGGCCATCAATGATAGACTGGATTAAGAAAATGTGGTATGGCCGGGCGCGGTGGCTCACGCTTGTAATCCCAGCACTTTGGGAGGCCGAGGCGGGCGGATCACGAGGTCAGGAGATCGAGACCACAGTGAAACCCCGTCTCTACTAAAAATACAAAAAAATTAGCCGGGCGTGGTGGTGGGCGCCTGTAATCCCAGCTACTCGGAGAGGCTGAGGCAGGAGAATGGCGTGAACCCGG
>NW_026652328.1:460034-492488 GCF_009828535.3 Hylobates moloch
AAAAAAAAAAAAAAAAAAAAAAAAAAAAAAAGAAAATGTGGTACATATACACCATGGAATACTATGCAGCCATAAAAAAGGATGAGTTCATGTCCTTTGTAGGGACATGGATGAAGCTGGAAACCATCATTCTGAGCAAATTATTGCAAGGACAAAAAACCAAACACCGCATGTTCTCACGCACAGGTGGGAATTGAACAATGAGAACACTTGGACACAGGAAGGGGAACATCACACATTGGAGCCTGTCGTGGGGTAGGGGGAATGGGGAGGGATAGCATTAGGAGATATACCTAATGTAAATGACGAGTTAATGGGTGCAGCACACCATCATGGCACATGCTGCCATGTGCCATACGTTGTGTACACGTACCCTAGAACTTAAAGTATAATTTAAAAAAAGAAAGAAAGAAAAAGATGTAAAATAAATATTCTTGCATCCGTTTCTCAAAAAACCATCAAGTAGTTTAAAGTTTATCTAGAAATTGCCTCAGGCAGAGTGCAGTGGCTCATACCTTTAATCACAGCACTTTGAGAGGCTGAGGCAGGAGGACGTCTTAAGCCCAGAAGTTGGAAACCAACTTGGGCAACATGGCAAAACCCTGTCCCTCCAAAAAGTACAAAAATTAGCTGGGCATGGTGGCGTTCTTTCTCCCGTGGTCCCAGCTCCTCGGGAGGCTGAGCTGGGAAGTTCACTTGGGCCCAGGAGGTCGAAGTTGCCATGAACCATGATCGTGATACTACACTCCAGCCTGGATGACAGAGCAAGACCCCATTTCAAAAAAAAAAAAAAAAGAAGAAGAAAGAAAAAAGAAAAATAAATTTCCTCAAAGGTAAAAATAAAAATATTGCCAAAGATAGTAGAAAGAATATTGAAAGTGGTTTTGGAGACCTAGATTCTAAATCTAGATCTACTACCACGCAATCTGTGTGACCTTTAAAACTGCTACTCAACTTCTGCTTCCCAACCTGTAAAATGAGAATATTCAATTCTCTAGGCTGTTGTAAAGATGTAAAAGAGAAAAAAGAAAAAGATAACATACATAATGCTATATGACACCCTAAAAAATGTCAGTTTAATTGAAACAAGAATGTTACACTAAAGATGTTTCTGCATCTTCTAATTTATTGTAAAAAACTAAGAAAGAATTATGAAGAAGTGAGATCTTTGTTCATTTGGCTCCTACCTTTCTGGAATTCTGATTTATATGAAAAGTTTCACTGTTGAAGAAGTCTATATGAGTTTTATATCCCTTTAAGCAGTGCAAATGCCTGTGCCCTTGCAAATACATGTATGCCTGAGGAGGGGACCAAGTGTCAGCTTATATAATGAGAACTCATCTCACTGGCCAGACATAGTGGCTTATTCCTGTAATCCCAGCACTTTGGAAGGCCAACATGGGAGGTATTGCTTATAGCCAGGAGTTTGAGACTGGCCTGGGCAACAAAGCAAGACCCCCATGTCTACCAAAAATAATTTTTTTAATTTTAAAAAAAGAACTCATCTCACTGTATTGTATCTCTTAGAATCTTTTTCAAATTAGGTGAAAAGCCTCATGATTTCTGACTGGTCTCTTTTATCCATATTTGTAAGGTTAAGCAACAGATGTTTTAAATGTAGGACAAAAGATGGCCCCCCTCCTTCTCTTCTATTTTCTCCTCTTCTTCCCTGCTCTATTCTCAGAGCTTGAAATGGACCACATTACCTTTCAGACTGACAATAGACTAGCCAACACACTGAAAAACTGAGCTTTCCAGCTTGCTGATTCACACCTTCTTTAAGCAAAGAGATGATTGTTTTTAACTCGTAATGTCTTTATTATTTCCTGACTCCTAACAAGCTTCAGTCAACCGAGATCCTTTTGTATCACACAAGTAAATACTGAAATAGAAAAAACTGTCCAAAAAGAATTTCCATTGGAGACTTTTTTCCCTCAGGTAGGCTAAAAAAATGAATTATTCTACTCATGTATAATGAAAAGTACTAATGCTGGTTAGCCTCTCATAGCATTAGGGTAACACTTTTTGATGAAATTCAGTAATTTAGTCTTGCAGCTTAATGGCAGGATCAATGAGCAAAGAGTTAAAAGGCTTGGACTCTATTTTCAGTTCTATCTCTGGCTCATTACCATCACTCTGCCCTCACCATCTCCTATTATTACTGGGAATCTCAATTATGTTAGCAATGAAATTCAGAAAAAACACTCTGTTAGCTAACAAATAAGAGGATGCAACAATCTTATTTCTGCAATTCATGTACCATTATGGTCTCAGACAAGAAATTGGCCAATTTGGTACCCCAGTTTATTTATCTATGAAAAAAATGATAAAGCATTTGCTCATCTTCCTTCCTCCTCCCCCACAAAAATGTAGTAATGATCAGGGAATTGGTATCAATGCTATAAAAGATCTTGGATCTCTCTAGAACATCTCTATATAAAGAGGAATGTCCTTTCAATTATTTCTACTGGCAATTTTAGGTACTTAGTACTCTGTGAGTTGGAGCCAGATCAATTCTATTTGGAAAATATTACTATTTATACTGTCATTCTTTGCGGAACATTTGCAGAACTAGAATAGGCTACAGAGAACAGGCTTTAAGAAAACAAAATTATTCCACGAGATTGTTGGCAATTAAAAATTCTTCGGATTCATATTATTATCCCTAACCAAGAAGCAGCTTATTAATTCAGAGCTGTCTATAGCCATGTTGTCTAGGTAACAAACACCAGCTATCAAATGAGGATACTACTCAGGTGAGCCTAGCTATTCCAGGATTTTTGCAAAGTGCTTCAGAAAGGTGTGTTGGTAGTGAGGGATCTTAGAATCCAACAACAGTTGACAGAGAGCTTAAAATCTGTTTAGTTTTGTGCGTGTGTGTTAAACCTAGGAAATGTAAAGCGGTATTCACCAGTCTCATGTAA
Source organism: Hylobates moloch (assembly GCF_009828535.3). NCBI lineage: Eukaryota > Metazoa > Chordata > Mammalia > Primates > Hylobatidae > Hylobates > Hylobates moloch. The sequence continues at coordinate 462,959 of NW_026652328.1, forward strand.
ATACCAGAAGGGTGGAAGATAATAAGTAATATCCTACCAGTAAAAGGATTATTATCTTTACAATATCCATTATAATTTTTGAAAATTGTGATTATTATGTATTTTGTTATACAATCACATGGTCACATTAACGAATACTACTAAATGCAAAGCTCAAATGGTGAAGGGAAATATTCTCAGATCAAGATGTGAAGCGCTATTAATTCAAAGATGAGTTTGAAACAGAAAGATCAATTTATGGGGTAAAAAGAATAGGCCGGGCGCGGTGGCTCACGCTTGTAATCCCAGCACTTTGGGAGGCCGAGGCGGGCGGATCAGGAGGTCAGGAGATCAAGACCATGGTGAAACCCTGTCTCTACTAAAAATACAAAAAATTAGCCGGGCGTGGTAGTGGGCGCCTGTAGTCCCAGCTACTCAGAGAGGCTGAGGCAGGAGAATGGCGTGAACCCGGGAGGCGGAGCTTGCAGTGAGCCGAGATCGTACCACTGCACTCCAGCCTGGGCCACAGAGACTCTGTCTCAAAAAAAAAAAGAATAGAGGAATATAAGTACCAAAAAATCCCAATCAAATGAGACCCAAGATATGGGGTTAGGCTGGTAACTGACAGAGCTCCTTGTAGGCAGATCAGAACTGTAGATGCCTGGCAACTAGTATCGGAAATTAGTCACTAGGAAACTGGAGTTAAAAGGTAGAAAATCCAGTGACTTTGTTTACAACAGGTACCCATAGAAAACCTAGAAACTGGCCTGGCGCAGTGGCTCATGCCTGTAACCCCAGTGCTTTGGGAGGTCAAGGAGGGTGGATCACCTGAGGCCAGGAGTTCAAGATCAGCCTGGCCAACATGGTGAAACTCTGTCTCTACTAAAAATACAAAAATTAGCTGGGCATGGTGGCACACATCTGTAATCCAAGCTACTCGGGAGGCTGAGGCAGGAGAATCTATTGGACCCAAGAGGAGGAGGTTGCAGCGAGACGAGATCATGCCACTGCACTCCAGCCTGGGTGACTGAGCAAGACTCTGTCTGAAAACATAAATAACATTAAAAAAAAAAAAACCTATAAACTGCTTGAGACCAGATCTTCATTCATTCATTTAATGTTTGTTTGTTTGTTTGTTTGTTTTTGAGACAGAGTTTCATTCTTGTTGCCCAGACTGGAGCGCAATGGCACCATCTCAGCTCACCACAACCTCTGCCTCCCAGGTTCAAGTGATTCTCCTGCCTCAGCCTCCTGAGTAGCTGGGATTACAGGCATGAGCCACCACACCTGGCTAATTTTGTATTTTTAGTAGAGATGGGATTTCACCATGTTGGTCAGGCTGGTGTCGAACTCCCGACCTCAGGTGATCCTCCCACCTCAGCCTCCCAAAGTGCTGGGATTACAGGTGTGAGCCACCGTGCCCGGCCTCTTTTTTTTTTTTTTTTTGTCTGAAATGGAGTCTCAATCTGTCGCCCAGGCTGGAGTTCAGTGGCGTGATCTTGGCTCACTGCAACTTCTGCCTCCTGGATTCAAGCAATTCTCCTGTCTCAGCCTCCCAAGTAGCTGGGATTACAGGCACCCACCACCATACCTAATTTTTTTTGTATTTTTAGAAGAGATGGGGTTTCACCATGTTGGCCAGGCTGGTCTTGAACTCCTGACCTCAGGTGACCCATCTGCCTTGGCCTCCCAAAGTGCTGGGATTGCAGGCATGAGCCACCACGCCGGCCCATGCTATTGAATTCTCTAGTATTGCCTGAAATATTTCCAATGTCTCAGAGTCTGATGGAAAAATATTTTTTAAGATTTAAAAGTGACAAAAACATCCATGCAAAGTTCTTCTTGGGAAGATATTTTATGAATTGGAAGAAGAAATCTTTCTCTTTGAAGCAAATAAATATAAAGAATATAAAACATAAAGTGATTGAAAATATACATGTACATGCCCTTGAGTATATTATATATTTTGCAATAAACCTTTCATAATGCTCCTGAGACTTAAAGCATTGTGAACAATTGAACAATAGAGCCATGTGCACTTATTGTCCTAATTCACTTTTCACATATATTAATTTGCCTAAGAATCACGTAGAGCCCTTTTTTTTTTTTTGAGACAGAGTCTTGCTCTGTCACCCATGCTGGAATGTATTGGAGCGATCTTGGCTCACTATAACCTCCACCTCCCGGGTTCAAGCTATTCTCATGCCTCAGCCTCTCGAGTAGCTGGGATTACAGGCTCCCACCCCCACGCCTGGCTAATTTTTTGTATTTTTAGTAGAGACAGGGTTTCCCCATGTTAGCCAGGCTGGTCTCAAACTCCTGACCTCAGGTGATCCACCTGCCTCAGCCTCCCAGAGTGCTAGGATTACAGGCATGAGCCACTGGGCCTGATCTTTTTTTTTTTTTTTTTGAGATGGAGTCTCGCTCTGTTGGCTAGGCTGGAGTGCAGTGGCACAATCTCGGCTCACTGCAACTTCTGCTTCCCAGGTTCAAGCTATTCTCCCGCCTCAGCCTCCTGAGTAGCTGGGATTATAGGTGCCAGCCATGATGCCTGGCTAATTTTTGTGTTTCTGTAGAGATGGAATTTCACCATGTTGGCCAGGCTGGTCTTGAACTCCTGACGTCAGATGATCCGCCTGCTTCAGCCTCCCAAAGTGCTGGGATTACGGGCGTGAGCTACTGTGCCTGGCCTAGAGCCTCTTAAAGGTTTTTCTTTCTCAAATTTATTTTTTCTTCAAAAATGATCAAATTCTTAGAGAACATATAGAAATTGAGAGCTTCTATAGTCTATGGCAAATATTTCTTGAACTTAAAAAAGTGAAAATAGACCAGGCACAGTGGCTCACGCCCAGTGCTTAGGGAGGCCAAGGTGAGGATTGCTTGAGGTCAGGAGTTTGAGACCAGCCTGGGTAACATAGCCAGATCCCATCTCTAACAACAAAAAAATTAGCTGGATGTGGTGGTATACATTTGTAGTCCTAGCTACTCAGGAGGCTGAGGTGAGAGGATCATTTGAGCCCAGAAGTTTGAGGTTACAGTGAGCTATGATCATGCTACTGCACTCCAGCCTAGGTGTCAGAACAAGACCCTATTTCAAAAAAGTAAGAGGAAGGAGAAGAAGAAGGAGGAGGAGAAGAGGAAGAAGAGACAATTAAGAAGAAGGAGAGAAAAAGAAAGAAGGAGGAGGAGAAGGAGGAAATTAAATTCCATTGTCACATCATAAATTACTAAATTTTTGGCCAGGCTCGGTGGCTCACGCCTATAATCCCAGCACTTTGGGAGGCCGAAGTGGGTGGATCACCTGAGGTTAGAAGTTCGAGACCAGCCATGGCCAACATGGTGAAACCTCATTTCTACTAAAAATACAAAAATTATCTGGTTGTGGTGGCGGGTGCCTGTAATACCAGCTACTCTGGAGGCTGAGGCAGGCGAACAGCTTGAACCTGGGAGGCAGATGTTGCAGTGACCTGAGACCGTGCCATTGGACTCCAGCCTGGGTGATACAGCAAAATTCCATCTCAAAAAAAAGAAAAAGGAAAAAAAATTACTAAGCTTTCACACTTTTAGATGGGGCTCTACAGGGCTTCATTGCCATTTTCTCTTTAATAACTCAGATAAAAGGTCAGCAGAAATGCTCAATTTGAAGTAGTTTCCTAGAATTCTATGGCAATGATTTAGAGTCTCATCCACAGTTGTTCCTAACAATGTCTTTACTCCTAACAAGTTTCCTTATTATGGGACAAAGTGTTAGCTCTCCAAAAATAACCAGGAAACAGGACAATAAAAACAGAGCTGTTGTTTGTAAATGGGAAGCATAAAGGGTGAGTGGCAACTCACAGAGAGCAGCTTCATGCTCCCTACATCTCTTTTTGAAAATGATTCTGTCAAAGGTATTTCATTATAGTAATGTAATGGTTTCTATTATAATTGGCTCCTATTTCTTCTTTTTGGATTACAGGTGTGAGCCACCGTGCCAGGCGATTGGCTCCCATTTCAAAAGAAGCCTATCACGTTGGAAAAGAATGTCAAGAGTATCCAAAAGTTATTCATTTACATGTTCTTGTTTGTAATTTATAAAGTCTTTCAAGACATGATTTCATTTTACCATCTTGCTTTTATAACCTGTACTATAGTTTGAGTATTTTTCCCCTTAAAAACTGCTGCTGAAATTTAATCTTTGGGCCAGGCGTGGTGGCTCATGCCTGTCATCCCAGAACTTTAGGAGGTCAAGGCGGGTGGACCACCTGAGTTCGAGACCAGCCTGGCCAACATGGTGAAACCCCTGTCTCTACTAAAAATACAAAAAATTAGCTGGGCATGGTGGCGGGTGCCTGTAATCCCAGCTACTTGGGAGGCTGAGGCAGGAGAATCGCTTGAACCCAGGAGGCAGAGGTTGCAGTGAGCCGAGATCGCACCATTGTACTCCAGCCTGGGCGACAAGAGAGAAACTCTGTCTCAAAAAAAAAAAAAAAAGGAATTTAATCTTCAATATGGCAATATTGAGAGGTGGAGCCTTTTAGAGGGGAGTGGGCCATGAAAATTCTGCTCTCGTGAATGGATTAATACATTCATATATTGATAAACTAATGAGTTAATGGATTAATGGGTTATCAGGGGATGCGACTGGTAGCTTTGAAGAAGAGGAGGGGAAACCTGAGCTAGCATTCTCAAGCCCTTGCCAATTTATGCTTGCACTGCCTATGGACTCTGTTAGAGAGTCCCCACCAGCAGGAAGGCTCTCACCAGATGTAACCCCTTGACTTTGGACTTCTCAGCCTCTATGACTACAAGAAGTAAATTCCTTTACTTTATAAAATACCCAATTTCAGGTATTCTGTTACAAGCAAGAGAAAATGGACAACCTCCCTCTTACAGGTAAAATGTCTATCTTCTGCTTTTGATTATGTCTCTTTAAACTAAATATTTATATATTTTCTTTCTTTTTTTTTGAGACAGGATCTCACTGTGTCACCCAGGCTGGAGTGCAGTGGTGTGATCTGGGCTCACTATAACCTCTACCTCCCGGGTTCAAGCTATTCTCATGCCTCAGCCTCCTGAGTAGCTGGAATTATAGATGCCCACCACCTTGCCCAGCTAGTTTCTGTATTTTTAGTACAGATAGGGTTTCACCATGTTGGCCAGGCTGGTCTAAACTCCTGACCTCAGCCGGGCACGGTGGCTCATGCTTGTAATCCCAGCACTTTGGGAGGCCAAGGCGGGCGGATCACGAGGTCAGAAGACTGAGACCACGGTGAAACCCCGTCTCTACTAAAAATACAAAAAAAATTAGCCGGGCGTGGTGGCGGGCGCCTGTAGTCCCAGCTACTCGGAGAGGCTGAGGCAGGAGAATGGCGTGAACCCAGGAGGCGGAGCTTGCAGTGAGCCGAGATTGTGCCACTGCACTCCAGCCTGGGCGACAGAGCGAGACTCCGTCTCAAAAAAAAAAAAAAAAATTCTGACTTCCAGTGATCTGCCCCCTTCGACCTCCCAAAGTGCTGGAATTAAAGGTGTGAGCCGCCACACCCAGCAATTTATACATTTTCTAGATGTCTGTTATTACTTCATTTCCTGTTGCTGAGCCTTGCTTTGTTATCTTAATAAAGCATAAATAATACCTCCAGTGGAACTGGGTTTACTCTTGTGACTGATTAACCACACCCTCCTAATTAGAGATTTACTAGTCATTCAGAGAGTAGTACAGTCAGCATCAAAATATTGTGCCACAGGCATATATACAAACACTTTTTAAAATAAATCTACCATAGGAGGCCAAGGCGGGCAGATCATGAGGTCAGGAGCTCAAGACCAGCCTGGCCAACATGATGAAACCCCATCTCTATTCAAAATACAAAAATGACCCAGGTGTGGTGGTGTGTGCCTATAATACCAGCTATTCGGGTGGCTGAGGGAGGAGAATGGCTTGAACCAGGGAGGTGGAGGTTGCGGTGAGCCGAGATCGTGCCACTGCACTCCAGCCTGGGTGACAGAGCGAGACTCCGTCTCAAAAAAAAAAATAAAATAAAAATATAAAATAAAATAAGAAAAGAAAGATAGTGTCTTGGTGTTGAACTCAAAATAACTTTAATTTTCTTCATTTTGAAAAATTTTGATATTTTAACAATTAGCATTTTTTATTTTCATAGACAAAACAAAAAATATATTCCTACTTTTAAAAAAGAATAAGTATGAGTTGTTTGGTGATGAGAAAACAGTCTCTCTCTGTCTTTCTCTCCCTCCTTTCCTCTCTACCTTTCAATTCTTCTTGCTTCTGATTGGCTTGCTACTATATACAGGTTCTAACCCCAAGGTGGGAAAGATGGCTGCCCCCAGCTCCAGACTCCAAAAGTATACCCACAATTAACTCTAGCAGATAGAGATGATCTCCTTTATTAGCTGTAGCAGAAAAGTCACAGGGCAGCTTGACTTGCATCAGGAAGCAACAATGTGGTGGGAAGTGAGCGGGCTGGGGAATGTAATTTTCTGATGGGACAAGTCTTGGTCACAAGGTATCTCCTATAGCCAGGGAGGAGAGGGAGTGAGTCCACACTGAGTTCATTCCCAGTAGGACAGACTAGTTTTATCATCTTGAAGGAAAGAGGAAGGGTTGCTGAAAAGACTGAAATAATAGATATATATTACAATATTTATTATAGACTCTCATATTAATAATAAATTTTAAAAGGTATTTCACACTGAGTTTTACAGTGTTTGGGAAGTGGAAGGCACAATTCAATATCAAAACCACAATACTTATTCTTTCAATAAATATTCATCAAGTATCTACTATGTGCCCAGTAGCCTATATACTACTGGGATGGGAAGTAAACAAAAAGCAAACAAGCCAAATATCCCTACTCTCATGGATCACACATGTTCAGACATCAGCAACAACTCTGAAAAATGAGTCTGGAATTGTCCTCTGACTGGAAATTTTATTGCAGTGGTTGAGATGAAAGAAAATGCACTTTGGCTTTCATGTAATTATTTTTCACTTGTCTGTGAACACCATAATAAGATCCTGTTCTTGAAAGGAACTAAGCTAAGTCATGAGATTTACAGGCAAGTGAGAGGAGTACCGGCTTTTGTGCCTTGATATTAATGGAAAATTGCATTATCTAGACATACCCCAAGGTGTTCTGCAGCATCCTTGAGCTTTAAAGTTTGTTACTTAACCTGCCCGTACAGTGACACTGGGCAAACCAATCTTGGGTTGCATATTTAATTTCTTTCTTTCTTTTTTTTTTTTTTTTTTTTTTTTTGAGTTGGAGTCTCGCTCTTTCGCCCAGGCTGGACTGTAGTGGCGCTATCTCGGCTCACTGCCAGCTCCGTCTCCCGGGTTCACGCCATTCTTCTGCCTCAGCCTCCCAAGTAACTGGGACTACAGGTGCCCGCAACTGCGCCCGGCTAATTTTTTGTATTTTTAGTAGAGATGGGGTTTCACCTTGTTAGCCAGGATGGTCTCAATCTCCTGACCTCATGGTCTGCCTGCCTCGGCCTCCCAAAGTGCTGGGATTACAGGCGTGAGCCATGCGCCCGGCCTGCATATTTAATTTCAAGCAAAAATTCTTTTTACAGTTGACTCAGTAAAGAACAAACTTCTTTTTACAGGCCAGTAGGTTAAGGTACATGGATCAGAACAAGATACTCATTTTGTTTCTTGTTAGAGTTTATTCTTGGCATAGCAAACACCTAACACTGAATTCAAAAAGCTTTGGAAGGAGAATCTAAAGCAAGTTTTAGCTAACGTATTTTTATGCTTTTTTAAAAAAACTGTTAAGAATGGCCAGGCACAGTGGCACACGCCTGTAATCCCAGCACTTTGGGAGGCTGAGGCTGGGGAATAGCTTGAACCAGGGAGGTGGAGGTTGCAGTGAGCTGAGATCGTGCCACTGCACTACAGCCTGGCGACAGAGCAAGAATTCCGTCTCAAAAAACAAAAAACAAACAAACAAAAAACCTGTTAAGAACATAGCAATTGTAATTCACGACCATAGTGAATCTCAACTTCAGCTACACATAAGAATCATCTTTTAAAAACTACTGGAATGGGGGTGGGGCCAGGCGCGGTGGCTCACCACTGTAATCCCAACACTTTGGGAGGGGGAGGTGGGTGGATCACCTGAGGTCAGGAGTTCGAGACCAGCCTGGCCAAAATGGAGAAACCCCGACTCTACTAAAAATACAAAAAATTAGCTGGATATGGTGGTGCCTGCCTGTAATCTCAGCTACACTGAAGACTGAGACAGGGGAATCACTTGAACCCGGGAGGCGGAGGCTGCAGTGAGCCAAGATCGTGCCACTGCACTCCAGCCTGGGCAACAGAGCGATACTCTGTCTCAAAACAAACAAACAAACAAACAAATAAATAAACTGGCCGGGCGCGGTGGCTCACGCCTGTAATCCCAGCACTTCCGGAGGCCAAGGCGGGCGGATCACGAGGTCAGGAGATCGAGAACATCCTTGCTAACACGGTGAAACCCCGTCTCTACTAAAAATACAAAAAAAAATTAGCTGGGCGCGGTGGCGGGCGCCTGTAGTTCCAGCTACTCGGGAGGCTGAGGTGGGAGAATGGCGTGAACCTGGGAGGCGGAGCTTGCAGTAAGCCGAGGTCGCGCCACTGCACTCCAGCCTGGGCGACGGAGACTCCGCCTCAAATAAACAAACAAACAAACAAACAAACTACTGGGATGGGGTTGAAGGGTGGGGATTAGACATTGATATCCTTTCAAAAGAGCAGCGTAGGCCGGGTGCGGTGACTCACACCTGTAATCCCAGCACTTTGTAAAGCCAAGGTGGGTGGAGGTTAGGAGTTCAAGACCAGCCTGACCAACACAGTGAAACCCCGTCTCTACTAAAAATACAAAAAATTAGACGGGGGTGGTGTTGCACATCTGTAATCCCAACTACTCAGGAGCCTGAGGCAGGAGAATCACTTGAACATGGGAGGTGGAGGTTGCAGTGAGCCAAGATCGTGCCACTACACTCCAGCCGGGGTGACAGAGTGAGACTCCGTCTAAAAAAAAAAAAAAAAAAAAAGAAAAAAAAGAGCAGTGTAGGTGATTTTAATTTGCAGCTATGGTTGAAAACTGCCTAAAGAACAAGACAGACTCAATAGAGGAGAGAAAATGGTGGACATTTTGAGTCTAGACACACCTTGGTTTCTCTCAAGAATAGGCTCTTACTATGGTGTTCATGGACAAGTGGAAAAATAATTACACGAATGCCAAAGTACATTTTCTTTTATCTCCACTACTGCAATAAAATTTCTAGACAGAGAACAATTCCAGGCTCACTTTTTAGAGTTGTTTCTGATGTCTGAATATGTATGAGCCATGAGGATAGGGATATTTTGCTTGTTTGCTTTTTTTTTTTTTTTTTTTTTTTTAGGCAAAGTCTTGCCCTGTTGCCCAGGCTGGAGTGCAGTGGCACAATCTCGGCTCACTGCAACCTCTGCCTCCCCGGTTCAAGTGATTCTCGTGCCTCAGCCTCCCTAGTAGCTGGGACTACAGGCACACACCACCACGCCAAGTTAACTTTTATATTTTTAGTAAAGACAGGGTTTCGCCATGTTGGCCAGGCTGGTCTCGAACTCCTGGCCTCAAGCGATCTGCCCACCTTGGCCTCCCAAAGCGCTGGGATTACAGGTGTGAGCCCCTGCACCCAGCCTGTTTTTTGATTGCTGCCCACCCCAGATTATACTTGGGATAATCATTCCATTGCTGGCCTGATTGTCATCAGTAGATCACTTTAATTCTTACCATGTATATACTTTTATTTTATTATTTATTAATTTTTTTGAGACACAGTCTCACTCTGTCATCCAGGATGGAGTGCAGTGGTGGGATCTCGGCTCACTGCAACCTCTGCCTCCCAGGTTCAAGTGATTCTACCGCCTCAGCCTCCCAAGTAGCTGGGACTACAGGCGCCCGCCACCATGCCCGGCTAATTTTTTGTATTTTTAGTAGAGACGGGGTTTCACCATGTTAGCCAGGATGGTCTCAGTCTCCTGACCTTGTGATCCACCCGCCTCGGCGTCCCAAAGTGCTGGGATTACAGGCGTGAGCCACCGCGCCCGTCCGCCTACTTTTAAAAGGTAAATAATTCTATATTCATTCATCCATCTTTTCTCCTTTCATTCTTTTTCTTTCTCCCTCTTTTCTTTCTAATCCATTCATTCAATCACTCATTCATTAAACAAGGATTTAATGAGGGCAAGTACTATGCTAAGTAATAAGGATACAGACATATAATTTGTATGTTCATTCAAGTATTACAGCATTAATAAGGTAGCACATATAAATTAGTCAACTGGAGATTTTCAAGTAAAGTTCAATTTTTTAAAAAATAGCTGCAAAATATATACACCAATTTTCCCTCTTTTTGTAAAAAATTGTGTTGAAGTTTGAGTTGTTGTGTTAGGCAAACAACATTCCTGACCTATTGTGCTATTAATGAATCACATAGTAAGTATCCATCTGTCACAGTAATTTTCAATTTCTCATATATTGAATGCAAGAATGTAAACACCTATAATTCATTAGGTCTTACATAAGAAGAGATTAAAAGATACTACCAACTTTAATTAGGAGTTATCCAAATTTAAGAATCTTCAGATGTCTTTGAGTATTTTGTCAAGTTCTGTTACTTCCGATATACTAAATCTCACCCAGCGTGGCTAGCAGTATAGTTTGATCTTTAGCTACTATAAAATTCCCAAATCAGGTTACTTTGTAGGTAAAGGCAGAACAGAAGATTGCTTGAAAGTAAGCAGGCACTTTCCTCTTTTTTTTTTTTTTTTTTTTTTTTTTTTTAATGAGACTAGGTCTCACTCTGTTACTCAGGCAATGGAGTGCATTGGCTTGATCATGACTCACTGCAACTTTGACCTCCTGGGCTCAAGCGATCCTCCCACCTCAACCTCCTGAGTAGCTGGGATTTTTTTCTTCTTCTTTTTTGGTATAGATAGAGTTTCGCTATATTGCCTGGGCTGGTCTCAAATTCCTGGGTTCAAGCGATCCTCACACCTTGGTCTCCCAAAGTGCTGAGCCACCACGCCTGGCCAATATGTTCATGCTATTTTCTCCCCTTTTTACGCTTCAGGTTGCAGCTTAGCAGCTGGTCAAAAACCTACTTCAATGGTGAACTCCAGGGCCATGGCCGTTAAATCCTCCTGGGGAGCTGGGCATTACCATAGCATAGAAGTAGTTATTGATAATTTTTTTTTTTTTTTTGAGACGGAGTCTTGCTCTGACGCCCAAGCTGGAGTGCAGTGGCGCCATCTTGGCTCACTGCAAGCTCCGCCTGCCGGGTTCACGCCATTCTCCTGCCTCAGCCTCCCAGGTAGCTGGGACTGCAGGCACGTGCCACCATGCCCGGCTAATTTTTTGTATTTTTAGTAGAGACGAGGTTTCACCATGTTAGCCAGGATGGTCTCTATCACCTGACCTCATGATCCGCCCACCTTGGCCTCCCAAAGTGCTGGAATTACAGGCGTGAGCCACTGCGCCTGGCCGTTATTGACAAATTTAAAGCTAAGAACAAACACAGGCTCACCTCACCCTCAGAGGCACCACAGTCATTTTTATGCAGTAGTGTATCCACCTAAAACCAGAGAACAAAAGAGAAATATTTTGAAGTAAAATCAACAACAGAAGGAAAACAGCAGGAGGGTAGGAAAAGAGAATAATCTTTCTGTTAAGAACAGATTCAAAGCTAACAGGTTCTAAGAAAGCAAGCCATTTCCATAGCATAAAGCTCCTTGCAACCAAGAATTTTTATATTGCTATATCACCACATAATTGTGTTTATAATGAAGAGTGAGTTTGCTCGCAAAAAGAAAAAATACATTGAAAGGAGAACATGAAGAGAATAAAGTATATAGCAGGTTCTCAAATAATGTCATTTCGTTCAGTGTTGTTTCCTTAGAATGAGGAGAAAAAAAAAAAATTGATTCCCAGCCAGGGCTACTGACTGTGTGGAGTTTGCACATTCTCCGCATGTCTGCATGGGTTTTTTCCAGGTATTTCAGTTTCTTCCCATGTCCCAAAGATGTGCACATTAGGTTCAGTGGTGTGTCCACATCGGCTCAGTCTGATTGTGTGTGTGTGTGAGTTCACCCTGATGGAATGGCATATTGTCCAGGGCTAGTTCCTGCCTTGCACCAGAGCTGCCCAGATAGATTCTGGCCACTATAATTAAGTAAATAATTATCTTACTTGGGTAAGTGTGGTGACATGCACCTGTGGTCCCAGCTACTTGGGAGGCTGAGGCAGGAGGATCACTTGGGCCTGGGAGGTTGAGGCTGCAGTGAGCTGAGATCACACCACTGCACTCCCGCCTGGGCAACAGAGTAAGACCTTGTCTCAAAAAAACAAAACAAAACAAAAAAACAAAACTTACTTATTTTTATCAATCTTTCTTAAATGTATGTGTAGCTCACATTTATTTCAATGTTTAACATTAGAAGTGTTTTAGTCTTTTTAAGTTTGGTTGATATTTTCTGACATCAATTAGCTTATGGTAAAATTGGTTTCATCGTATGTTGAAGTTTTCAAGAACCTGTTGATGATTAGTGAGGACTTACTGTAATTCTAGGTCTAGGGATGCTTTTGGTCTAAATGTTTGTGTCCTCCCCAAATTCTTATGTTACCACTATATCTTCCCATCGTGATGGTATTAGGAGGTGGTGCATTTGGGAGGTAATTAAGATAGATGAAGTTATGAGGATAGAGCCCTCATAAATGGGATTAGACCCCTTATAAGTGTCCTGGAAGGCCGGATGAGGTGGCTCACGCCTGTAATCCCAGCACTTTGGGAGGCCAAGGCGGGCGGATCACCTGAGGTTGGGGGTTCGAGACCAGCTTGACCAACTTGGAGAAACCCCGTCTCTACTAAAAATACAAAATTAGCTGGGCATGGTGGCACATGCCTGTAATCTAAGCTACTCAGGAGGCTGATGCAGGAGAATTGCTTGAACCCGGAAGGCGGAGGTTTTAGTGAGCCGAGATTGCGCCATTGCACTCCAGCCTGGGCAACAAGCGCGAAAATCCTTCTATTAAAAAAAAAAAAAATTCACCACCCATAACCATAACCTTGGGTTGAACATATTTCAATGATATTTAATTTCCATGCATATATTGAAAGGTTAAGAAAAATCACTGAATCAGAAAGGAGGAAAAGAAGTTTTGGTAATAAGCTTTAGGAGATATAAATATGCAGGTACATAATTTGCTCTGGTAACCTCCAGAAGTATATGTACGCAGGCATTTCTAACAAATATAGATAATTTTTTTACACATAGTTATGGGCTGCATACCCTGTAGTGGCCATGATGTCAGAAAATCCATGGTCATATCCCCAGAGTCGATATTGCTGCCTGGTTTCCCAGTTGTGGTTGCAGCGTGGTGATGCAGCGATGTTACGCTTAACAGAGGCCTCTAGCAACAGCAAGTGATCTGGTGCAGAGTTTCTCACACTTTGTGGTGCATAAAAACCATCTTTATGCACAAGAACACCACAAAGTGTGCATAAGATGGCTTTGGTGCAGTGGCTTATGCCTGTAATCCCAGCACTTTGGGAGGCTAAGGAGTGTGGATTGCTTGAGCCCAGGAGTTTAAGACCAGCCTAGACAACATAGTGAGACTCCCCCCATCTCTACTAAAAATAACAAATTAGCTGGGCATGGTGGTGCACGTTTGTAGTCCTAGCTATTCGGGAGGCTGAGGAGGGAGGATCACTTGAGCTTGGGAAGTTGAGGCTATAGTGAGCCATGATCAAGCCAAGACCACACTTTTATTTTTTTTTATTTTTTTTTTTCGAAACAGAACTCTGTCAGCCAGGCTGGAGTGCAGTGGCACTACCTCAGCTCACTGCAACCTCTGCCTCCTGGGTTCAAGCAATTCTCCTGCCCCAGCCTCACGAGTAGCTGGGATTACAGGCATGTGCCACCATGCCTGGCTAATTTTTGTATTTTTGGTAGAGACAGGGTTTCACCATGTTGGCCAGGCTGGTCTGGAACTCCTGACCTCGTAATCTGCCCTCCTTGGCGTCCCAAAATGCTGGGATTACAGGCATGAGCCACTGCGCCCGGGCTTTTTTTTTTTTTAAGACTGAGTTTCCCTCTTTCAGGCTGGAGTGAAGTGGTGCAATCTTGGCTCACTGCAACCTCTGCTCCCCGGGTTCAAGTGATTCTCCTGCCTCAGCCTCTCGAGTAGCTGGGATTATAGGTGCCTGCCACCACACCTGGCTAATTTTTGTATGTTTGGTAGAGATGGAGTTTCGCCATGTTGGCCAGGCTGGTCTCGAACTCCTGACCTCAGGTGATCCACCCTCCTTGGCCTCCCAAAGTGCTAGGATTACAGGTGTGAGCCACCGCACCCAGCCCCAAGACCACACTTTGTTTTTTGTCTTTTGTTTTTTCAGACAGAATCTCACTCTGTCACCCAAGCTGGAGTACAGTGGTGCGATCTCGGCTCACTGGAACCTTCGCCTCCTGAGTTCGAGCAGTTTTCCTGCCTCAGCTTCCTAAGTAGCTGGGATTACAGGTGCGTGCCACCACATCCAGCTAATTTTTGTATTTTTAGTAGAGACGGGGTTTCACCGTGTTGGTCAGACTCATCTCGAACTCCTGACCTCGTGATCCGCCCACCTCGGCCTCCCAAAGTACTGAGATTACAGGCGTGAGCCACCACGCCCCAGCTAAACCACACTTTGAGTAGCCCTGATCTAAAAGTATTTGTAAATTTAAAGGTTCACAAATTCTGAACTTTTATCACATTCCTGTCTGAGCCCATCTGATGGTTGCAGAAGATAAACTCTGGAGAAAATAGAAACCGGCAAAAGGTACATATCCTGTGGCTAGTAGACCCATGATTCTTAGAATAGTGAAAATCGATAAATGTTCAATAGAGTTCCTCTTTGAAACAACTAAGGCTTATTCACTCTATGACGATGCTGGGATAATGTATACAGAAATTAATGGGAGTGTTTGATGAATGGGTTTACAGAAATTAGAAAAATAATTCAGCTTGAAGCAAATATCCTAATTCTAAGTCCTTCACAGTAGTAATTTGATGTCTCTAGGCCAGTGGTTGGTAGACCAGCAGCATCAGCATCACCTAGCATTTGTTAGAACTGAAATCCTTGGGCCCTATCCCAGACCAACTGAATTAAAAATTATGGGGGGTGAAGCCCAGCAACCTGTGTTTTAACAAGCCTTCCAGGTGATTATAATGCATGCTAATGTCTGAGGTCACTGCCAGACTAGTGGTTCTCAAATTTAGTATGCATCAAAATCAGAATTACCTGGGAGAATTTAGTTTAGTTTGTTTTTTGAGATAGTTTCACTCTGTTGCCCAGGCTGGAGTGCAGTGGTGTGATCTTGGCTCACTGCAACCTCCACCTCCTGGGTCCAAGCAATTCTTGTGCCTCAGCCTCCAGAGCAGCTGGGATTACAGGCATGCACCACTGCACCCAGCTAATTTTTGTAGTATTAGTAGAGACGGGGTTTCGTCATGTTGGCCAGGCTGGTCTCAAACTCCTGACCTCAAGTGATCTCCCCGCCTTGGCCTCCCAAAATGCTGGGATTACAGGCATGAGCCACTGCACCGGCCGAGAATTAGTTTAAAATACAAATTCCTGTTCCTTCCTCACCATAGGCCAAACTTTTAAATACCTTTGGGAATTCCAATATAGGCAACATTTTGAGAAACGCTACCTGAAATTAGAGGCTTTCAAACTTTTTTGACCACGACCAACATTTTACATTAAGACTCACAAAATATAAACATATTTATAATTAAAACAAGAGTTTCACAAAACAATTGTTACTCCTATACATGCAATGCACTCTGTTGTTTTCTGATCTATTTCATTTAAACAATGCCGGTGGCAGAACCACTAGATTGATTTCATGACCCACTAATGGGTTGCAACTGCAACTTGAAAAACACACCCTGGATCAGTGCTTCTCAAATTTTCCAGTAAACTTGAATGACCTGGAGATCTTGTTATAATACAAATTCTAATTCAGAAAGACTGGGGTGGTGCTTGACATTCTGCATTTCTAACGAGCTTCCAAGTGTTACTAATGCCATGTAGTACCTATATTACATTTCTAATATTAATAGCAAGGCCTGGACCATAAAGAATGCAAAGAGGTGGCAGCAAATTTGATGTCTCTCTCTGTCATGAAACTACCTCCCTTTATGAGCTTTAGAAGAAATTGCATCTAGACTAGTGGCATTATTCTGCCCAGATGTTGTAGACCGTGAGCTGTCCTTTAAGATCATTGCCACAGCCTGGCAAGGTGGCTCACGCCTGTAATCCCAGCACTTTGGGAGGCTTAAGGGGACAGATTGCTTGAGCTCAGGAGTTCAAGACCAGCCTGGCCAACATGGTGAAACCCTGTCTCTACAAAAAATACAAAAATTAGCCGGGTGTGGTGATTTGTGCCTGTAGTCCCAGTTACTTGGGAAGCTAATGGCTTGAGCCCAGGAGGTGAAGGTTTCAGTGTGCTGAGATCATGGCACTGCACTCTAGCCTGGATGACAAAGCCAGACCCTGTCTCAACAAATAAATAAATAAATAAAAATGAAAAAAGATCATGGCTGCTATTTATGCAATTCTAACTCTCAATCTACATGGGTGTAAGTAGATGCTGATTCTCAGCAGACCATGTCAGATTAGTGCATTCATGAGAACCCAAAATATTTTTGTCTTTATCATCTACCTAATTTAATCCCAGAGTAGGATTGCCTTACTCGCTCTTGGTGAAATACCAGAATTGAAAAAATAAAACTCTAGGATCATGTGGTTCTAGGATCATGTGTGTCTTATGTCACATTATTAAAATATTCCTTCATATGTAGGTGAAGAAGGTCAAAGAAGATAGAGAGGTCAGGGTATTGCCAAATCAAAGTTGGCGGACTGACCTTGCAGGTGGGTGTTACTTGGGTGAATTCACAGGCTAAGATCTGGCCCTCAGTCTTGCAGGCTTGGAGGCTTGATATGTCACCCACGGAATGGTGCCAAGTCTCTCTGAGGGCTGACTGACAGTAACCTAGCTCACAGACACTAATCTATAAAATATGAATGCTGGATTTTTTACTTTACAATGAGAAATATAACTGCCAAGAGGACTGACACTTGTGTCCTTATATTTGTGTCCTTTCTCTTCTTGTAGGAGGTTTCACATGGAAAGGCAAATTAAATGACAAGGTTGTTGGATGAGCATGGAATCAGGGAAAGAGAAGTTTGTTTAATATTTCAAAGGTTTATGCATCATCTCCATAATAGAGAATTTACCTGCTAAAGGGCACCTTTTCCCTGTAGATAGGCCCCACCAGTGTCTGTCTCTGAGATCATATTTTCTAGACTTCTGCAGCTTAGTAATCCACATTCTGATTGAATCTTTCTTTAACCATATGAGTACATTTAGTCAGTACATTAAGGATTTTAGGCCAGGGGAGGTGACTCATGCCTGTAATCTCAGCAGTGTGGGAGGCTGAAGTGGGAGGATTGTTCGACTCCAGGAGTTAGAGGCCAGCCTAGGCAAAAATAGGGAGACCCTACCCCACTCCCCTACTTGTCTCTGCAAAAAAATTAAAAAATTAGCTGAGGGTGGTAGCAGTACCTGTAGTCCCAGCTACTAGGAAGCTGAGGCTAGAGGATCACTTGAGCCCAGGAGGTGGAGGCTACAGTGTGCAGTGAGCAGTGATGGTGCCACTGCACTCCAGCCTGGGTAACAGAGTGAGACTCTGTCTCAAAACAAAAACAAGAAAAAAGGATTTTGAGTTTTTCCATATCTCTGATCTAATTCCTAATTATGTGCTACCTGTGTGGTTTCTCAGAGGGCAATTTATTTATTTTTATTTTTGAGATGGTCTCACTCTGTCACCCAGGCTGGAGTGCAGTGGCACCATCACTGCACTGCTCACTGCACACTGCAGCCTCCATCTCCCGGGCTCAAGTGATCCTCCAGCCTCAGCCTCCTGAGTAGTTGGGACCACAGGTACATGCCACGATGCCCAGCTTAATTTTTAATTATTTTTGTAGAGACAGAGTCTCCCTGTGTTGCCCAGGCTGGTCTCAAACTCGTAGGCTCAAGTGATCCACCCACCATGGCCTCCCAAAGTGCTGGGATTATAGGCATGAGCTACTGCACCTGGCTGGCAATTTTTTTTTCTTTTCTTTTTTTTTTTTTTTGAGACGGAGTCTCGCTCTGTCACCCAGGCTGTAGGGCAATGGCGTGATCTCAGCTTACTGCAGCCTCCACCTCCCAGGTTCAAGTGATTATCCTGCCTCAGCCTCCCAAGTAGCTGGGATTACAGGCGCCTGCCACCACGCTCAGCTGATTTTTGAATTTTTAGTAGAGACAGAGTTTCACCATTTTGGTCAGGCTGGTCTTGAACTCCTGACCTCAAGTGATCTGCCCACCTCGGCCTTACTCGCTCTTGAATATCATAATATTCAAGCAAATGAAGTAATGTTGCCTTTTTGAGGGAAAACATATTTTGAAACTTTTACAAGCAGACATAAAGACAGTTGACATTTCCAACAAGGCACACATAATTTATGAAAATCGATTATGTTCCCAATTTAGTACCACATTCTATTTAGTAGCTACATCTTCTTAGTTTCCTCTTTGCTGTAAGACTTCCTCAGACTTCCCTATACGTTGATATTTTGAAGAATACGAGTTGGGTATTTTGTAGAACGTCCCTCAATCGAAATTTGTCTGATATTCTTCTGATGATAGATTGGGGTTATATGTTTTTTGGGGAAAGACCATGGAGGTAAAGTGCCATTTTCATCGCCTTTCTATATGGTCACTGTATCCGTTTTTTTAAAATTTCCCTCCTGGAGGCATTTCTTCTGGAGCCCTCTGCACTGCTCCAATTTGGATGTGATTTTCCCTCCAGCCCTGCCAACTGTCATTCTGAGATTTGCCTTCACAATTTTCCTTGAGATTCTCTTTACCTACCTTCTGTATTAGATTTCTTATTTCCTGGATCTCTTTTCTTCTTTTTTGGTTTAGTTTTTCATTTGGGTGGAATATATCCTCCAGTAGACATCTGAGAAAGTGTACTTAGGAGATAAATTTTTTGAGTCCTTGTAGTCTGAAATGACATTATTCTGTCATATTTGATTGATAGTTTTGATTATTTTGTTATCTTATTTGATAATTTCTTCCACTCCATTTTTTCTGTTCTCTCACAGTCATATGTTAGGCCTTCTGTATTGGTACTTTAATTTTCTTGTCTTATCTGTGTTACCTTTTAGGAAATTCCCTTAAATCTTTAATTTTATCATATGTTTAATTTACCAGAGTTATTAATCTTTATATGTTCTTTTTAAAAATGATCTTATTTCTAGTTCATGAATGAAATATCTTCTTTTCTCTAAAGACACTAATTTTTAAAGGGTGTGAAGCTGGGCATGCTAGCTTGCACCTGTAATGTAGCTTGCACATGTAGCCACCATGCCCAGCTTCACACCCTTTAAAAATTAGTGTCTTTAGAGAAAAGACTACATGTACAAATAGTCCTAGCTACTTGGGAGGCTGAGGCAGGAGGATTGCTTGAGCCCAGAAGTCCAAGTCTGCAGTGAGCTACGATCATGCCACTGCACGCTAGCCTAGGTGAGACAGCAAGACCTTGTCTCTAAAAAAAAATTTTTTTTTTTTTTAAAACAGAGTTTCACTCTTGCTGCCCAGGCTGTAGTGCAATAGCATGATCTCGGCTCACTACAACCTCCACCTCCAGATTCAAGCAATTCTCCTGCCTCAACCTCCCAAGTAGCTGGAATTACAGGCATGTGCCACCACGGCTGGCTAATTTTTTGTATTTAATAGAGACAGAATTTCAACATGTTGGCCAGGCTGGTCTTGAACTCCTGACCTCCGGTGATCCACCCACTTTGGCCTCCCAAAGTGCTGGGATTACAGGCGTGAGCCATGGTGCCCAGCCTTTTCTGGTGATTCTTTATTGTTCTTTCATAGTTACGAGTAAGGGCTGAAAAACCTGAATGCAAGTTTATTGTGTATGGGTGAGGCTTGTTGCCTGGTGGGAATTCCTATAAAGAGAGAACCTGGTGACAGGCTTCTGCCTGGGGCCCATTTGATTGGCTGCCAACATTCTAGGAGCTAAATAAGAAACCATCAGTGAGGGTGTCTTACTCCTTTTGTGTTGCTATAAAGGAATACCTGAGGCTGGGTAATTTGTAAAGAAAAGAGTTATCTTTGGCTCATGGTTCTGTAGGCTGTACAAGGAGCATGGCACCAACATCTGCTTCTGATGACGGCCTCAAGCTGCTCCCACTCATGGGGGAAGGCAAAGAGGAGCCAGTGTGTGCAGAGATCACATGGTGAGAGAGGAAATGGCAGGGGTGGGGGTCGGGGGTTAGGGGTGCCAGGCTATTTTTAACTATCAACTCTCATGGGAACGGCCGTGTGGGGTGGCTCAAGCTTGTAATCCCAGCACTTTGGGAGGCCAAGGTGGGCAGATCGCTTGAGGCCAGGAGTTCAAGACCAGCCTGGCCAACATAGTGAAACCCTGTCTGTACTAAAAATCCAACAATTAGCCAGGCATGGTGGTGCGTGCCTGTAGTCCCAGCTACTGTGGAGGCTGAGGCACAAGAATCCCTTGAACCCGGGAGGCGGAGGTTGCAGTGAGCCAAGATCGCACCACTGCACCCCAGTCTGGGCGACAGAGTAAAACTCTGTCTCAGAAAACAAAGGAAAACAACAACAACAACAACAACAAACTCCCATGGGAACCAAAAGAGCAAGAACTTGCTCATTGCTGCAAGGACAGCACCAAGCCATTCATGAGGGATCTGCCCCATGACCCAAACACTTACCATTAGTCCCCGTCTCCGACATTTGGATCAAATTTCAACATGAAATTCAGGGGAAAAAATTCAATCCTATAGCAAGGGTCAGTTTCAGGATTGAGGAAACTTTCAGTTAATGCCCTTTTGACGTTTTAAGCCTCATCCTTGCCCTCTACCTTGCCTAGCTTGAGTAGGAGAGACTCAGCCAGCAGGGTAGAGGGGATCTGTGGTTGTGATACTTTTTGTACATATAAAACTATTAACCTACTCACCTGTTTTCAGCCCACTCCACAGCTTCAGATGCACCTAATATCTCCAATTACCAAAACGTTTTGGCTTCTGCAGCATTATCATGCTTCTTGTGCTTCTCCTTTGGCAAGACAGATTTCAATTGCTCTATTTCTCTTTCACCAAGTTGACTGCTCTTCCATCCATCTATTTGCATCAACTTCATCTCCTCCCTTTCCATATTTATTCATATCTAATAGAGTGTCAGAACCTTTTTTATTCCACCTCCTAAATATCAATGAAATTTACTCCCCCTTGGATGGGCGCGGTGGCTCACACCTGTAATCCCAGCACTTTGGGAGGCCGAGGGGGGTGAATCACCTAAGGTCAGGAGTTTGAGACCAGATTGGCCAACATGGTGAAACCTTGTCTCTACTAAAAATACAAAACTTAGCCAGGCATGGTGGCATGTGTCTGTAATCCCAGCTACTCGACAGGCTGAGGCAGGAGAATCGCTTGAACCTGGGAACTGAAGGTTGCAGTGAGCTGAGATCACGCCATTGCACACCAACCTGGGTGACAAGGGTGAGATTCTGTCTTAAAAAAAAAAAAAAGGCCAGGCGCACTGGCTCACACCTGCAATCCTAGTACTTTGGGAGGCCGAGGCGGGAGGATCACCTGAGATAAGGAGTTTGAGACCATCCCAGCCAGCATGGTGAAACCCCGTCTCTACTAAAAATACAAAAATTATCTGGGCATGGTGGTGCACGCCTGTAATCCCAGCTACTCAGGAGGCTGAGGCAGGAGAATCACTTGAACCCAGGAAGTGGAGGTTGCAGTGGGCCAAGATGGCTCCACTGTACTCCAGCCTGGCGACAGAGGGAGACTCTGTCTCCAAAAAAAAAAAAAAAATTCACTCCCCCTGCCCCATCTCTCCATTTCTCCATTCCCATTGTCATTTCTTTAGTTTAGGCTCTTATCATTTCTCCCCTACACATTTGCAACAAAAACCTACTACTTTCCTGTTTTAAATCTTTATCCATTTCCACTGTTTTACCCCCTCCATCTCCCAAAATTTTCTTTCTAAAACATAGTTCTCATTTTTTTCACTTCTGCTTAAAATTCTTTGAAGCGTTTCTTACTATTTACTAGAATAAATTCCAAACTCTTCATACGTGACCCCCCCTTCAAAATCTGAATCCTGCATGCCCTTTTCAGTCTCATTCCTTGCTACCATCTGCAATGTGGTACTCTAGTTACAAAGAAAATTAAACCACTTGTCATTCTCTGACATACTTTTTGGATATTTCATGACTCCTTTCCTCTTCCTAAATGTACTTCCCTTTTCCACTTTCTGGCAAAGTGTTACTCATCCGTCCAAGCTCAGGTCAAACATTACCTCCAATAAGCCTTTCCCAGTTCCCGAAATGAGTTAGTCATTCCCTCCTCTGTACTCCCATAGCCTTCTCACAAACATCTATCATAAACATTTTATATTTGTGCGGTGATTGGTTATGAGTTTATTTCTCACAGAACTTGTTCTACTCATCACTGAACCCGCCCTTTCTCTACCCACCTCTTACCCCTTAGCATATATATAGTAGGATACCTGGAACACAGTAACGGGCAGCTAACATCTATTGGGCCCTCAGGCACTTAATAAATATTTGTTGAATAAATGAAGGCAACACATGAGAGATTTGAGAACGTCTAAGGGTTCGTACCCTTAGAATTTCCTGAAATCCTAATTATAGGGGTATATATAAAACACACTTGCAAGCCCGGGTGTGCATCTCCTTTATTGTGTTTAATGACAAGAAAGACATATAAACTTCAAACAGACAAGGATATAACCTACACAGACCTGACTACAAGGCATTCTGAAACTGGCTACAATGTAGTCACCAGAAAGTGGGAACTTTTATGTCTTTGGGTTTTGTTTGTTTGTTTGTTTTTGAGATGGAGTTTCCCTTTGTCGCCCAGGCTGGAGTGCAATGGCATGATCTCGGCTCACCGCAATCTCTGCTTCCCGGGTTCAAGTGATTCTCCTGCCTCAGTCTCCTGAGTAGCTGGGATTACAGGCATGCACCACCACACCCAGCTAATTTTGTATTTTTAATTGAGATGGGGTTTCTCCATGTTGGTCAGGCTGGCCTCGAACTCCCGACCTCAGGTGATCTGCCGGCCTTGGCCTCCCAAAGTGCTGGGATTATAGGCATGAGCCACTGCGACCGGCCTGTCTTTGTTTACTATTGTATCCTCAGTACCTGGTACATAGTAAGTGCTTTCATTAGTCAGGGTACCAACAAGAGACAAATGACACACTCAAAATAGGATAATTTGAGGAGAGACCATTTAGAAAGGTATAGGTGGGGTGGAGAGGAATCACAAATTATAGCAAAGTAACTTGGGACTTGTAACAGTGAAAAGCTGTTACCACCACCCTAGGTCTAAAGGGAGAGGTTATGTAGAGTGGCCTGCCCTGCCTTGAGAAGAACAATGACCATCAGTCAGACACTTGAGTGCCAGGATAGACACCCCCATGAGGGTAACCTCAGTTCAAATTACAATGTTCAAAAAGATGTAGGAAAACTCAGGCTTAAGTGACTGACATTAATGTATAAGGAATCTAATCTAGCATGGGGATCAAGCAGCAGTAGTCTCTGAGCCAAGGCTGGCAAATGTGTAGCATACATGCCTCCATTTTTCCCTTCCACATTCCCCAACCTGGCCCCCAAGGCAGAGTTTTTGGTTTTTTTTTTTGAGACAGGGTCTTGCTCTGCTGCCCAGGATGGAGTGCAGTGGCACAGTCATGGCTCACTGCAGACTTGAACTCCTGGGCTCAAGCAATCCTCCTGCCTCAGCCTCCTGAGTAGCTGGGACTAAAGGTGTGTGCCACCATGCCTGGCTAATCTTTAATTTTCTTGAAGAAATGGGCTCTTGCTAGGCATAGGAATCATGTCTTTTTTACTAATCAGCTGATGGTACAGCCGAGCAGATGCTAATACAGCTTAGGCTGGTCTTGAACTCTTGGGCTCAAGTGATACACCTGCCTTGGCCTCCCAAAGTGCTGGGATCACAGGTGTGAGCCACCACGCCCCACCTCCCCAAGGCAGATTTAAAAAAAATATATATCAAATAGGGTCCTCTTTTCTAGTTCACCCAGAAAAGTCCTTACAATACTTCTCAAAACAGTGCTTCAACCAGTGACTACAAGTAAACTACTGTTACCAGGTATAAAATCTATTTGCCAAACTGATTCTAATCAAATAAGGATACTAATAGGGTTGGTAGGATCCTTCTAGTTTAAAGTAGACCCCTAGGATCAGCTGGGGATACAGAGGTTGGGTCAGGTCCCATGGAGAAGGAACTGCCAAGTGCTAGATCAAGTGGATTTTTTTAGCCCCAGACAGCCAGGTTGGGTTCAAGTTAGGATTTTGGTCCCAAGAAAGAAAATAAAAATGCAAATTAGCCATCAAAATAAAAATACTACAGAATTTACCAGTAAATTCTACAGTAATTTACCAGTAAAAATTCTGGTAAAAAAAAATGAGAATTGAAGGAAAGGCATATAGGAGGCATATTGGATATGTTTAAAAGAGCAAGATTGACTTCAGGCTCCTGCTGATGGAAATTATGTTTCTAATATACTATTAGACATGGTGTGGATTGCCTCAGAAATTTGGTGACTGAATTCACAAGTCAGATCTTAGGTACCTACAGCTAAGCAGAGCAAGACAGGAAAAGGAGTCGTAAGCTGCTTTTCTTTTTTTCTTCTCCCATTTATTTTGACTTTCTAAATTAAGCCAAAAGGTTTTGCTGTGCATACTTAACTAAGATAATCACACGTGATCATAATAACTACATTTACTATCTACTCTGTATTATACTTTAGGTTTGTTCTCATTAATCTACATAATATCTCCATAAGGTAGTTATAATTACACTTTACAGATGAGGAAATAGAAGTTTAAAATTGTAGCTCTAGGGTTTCAAACCAAGCTTATTTGGCTCTAAAATCTGTATTATTTCTTTCTTTTTTTTTTTTTGAGACTGAGTCTCACTCTGCCACCCAGGCTAGGGTGCAGTGGTGCGATGTGGGCTCACTGCAACCTCTGCCTTCTGGGTTCAAGCGATTCTCCTGCCTCAGCCTCCCAAATAGCTGGGACTACAGGCGCATGCCACCATACACAGCTAATTTTTGTTTATTGTGTTTTGTTTTTGATACAGAGTCTCACTCTGTCACCTAGGCTGGAGTGCAATGGCACAATCTCGGCTCACCACAATCTCTGCCTCCTGGGTTCAAGCATTTCTCCTGCCTCAGCCTCCCGAGTAAGCTGGGATTACAGGCATGCGCCACCATGCCCAGCTAACTTTTGTATTTTTAGTAGAGAGGGGATTTCACCATGTTGGTCAGGCTGGTCTCGAACTCCTGACCTTGTGATCTACCTGCCTCAGATTCCCACAGTGCTGGGATTACAGGCGTGAGCCACTGCATCAGGCCTAGTTTTTGTATTTTTAGTAGAGATGGAGTTTTGCCATGTTGGCCAGGCTGGTCTCAAACTGCTGACCTCAAGTGATCTGCCCTCCTTGGCCTCCCAAAGTGCTGGGATTACATGTGTGAACCACTAAAATCTGTATTATTTCTGAAACATTAACTGCCTGTGCTATCCTGTTGAGATCATGATTTCATCCAAACTCAAGTTTTGGATTCTTCAGAGTCCTCATACACAGTGACAAGCAACCTTAAGCAGTACTACCTTACTGCCTTAAATAGTAAGCCCATAGGAGGATACACATTGGTATATTACCAAATATTAGCATGGTTAAGAATAACCAGGCCAGGCCCAGTGGCTCATGCCTGTAGCTCCAGCTACTTGGGAGGCTGAGGGGAGAGAATCGCTTGAGGAGTTCGAGGCTGCAGTGAGCTATGATCATGTCACTGTACTCTAGCCTGGGTGACAGAGCAAGACAGTCTCAAAAAAAAAAAAGAAGAATAACTGCTGGAACCTGTTATTCATCTTTAAATTTTTTCATGTAAATTGTTTTTGTTGTTGATGTTGTTTTGAAACAGAGTTTCACTCTTTTTGCCCAGGCTGGAGTGCAATGTTGCGATCTTGGCTCACTGCAACCTCCGCCTCCTGGGTTCAAGTGATTCTCCTGCTTCAGCCTCCCAAGTAGCTGGGATTACAGGTGCCTGCCACCATGCCCGGCTAATTTTTTGTATTTTTAATAGAGACAGGGTTTCACCATGTTGGCCAGGATGGTCTCGATCTCTTGACTTCATGATCTGTCCGCCTCGGCCTCCCAAAGTGCTAGGATTACAGGCGTGAGCCACCGAGCCTGGCCTTAAAGATTTTTCTTTTTTTTTTTGAGATGGAGTCTTGCTCTGTTGCCAGGCCGGAGTGCAATGGCGCGATCTCGGCTCACTGCAACCTCTGCTTCCCAGGTTCAAGCGATTCTCCTGCCTCAGCCTCTCGAGTAGCTGGGACTACAGGCACACATCACCACGCCAAGTTAAGTTTTGCTTTTTTGTTTATTTGTTTTTGTTTTTGGTAGAGACAGGGTTTCACCATGTTGCTCAGGTGGTCTTGAACTCCTGGGCTCAAGCAATCCACCTGCCTAGGCCTCCAAAGTGCTGGGATTACAGGCATGAGCCACCATGCCTAGCAAGCTGTGAGATTAAAAAAAAAAAAAAAAAAAGATTAAAAACATATAGCTGGGAACGGTGTCACACACCCGTAGTCCCAGCTACTCAGGCGGCTGAGGCAGGAGGATCTTGAGCCCCATGAGTTCAAGGTTGTAGTGCACTGTGGCCGTGCCTGAGAATAGCCTGAGCTGGTACTCCAGCCTGAGCAACATAGTGAGATCTTGTTTCTTTAAAAAAAGGGGGATGGGGCTGGGCACGGTGGCTCACGTCTGTAATCCCAGCACTTTGGGAGGCCAAGGTGGGTGGTTCCCTTGAGGTCAGGAGTTCCAGACCAGCGTGGCCAACATGTAGAAACCCTGCCTCTAGTAAAAATACAAAAATTAGCTGGGTGTGGTGGCAGGTGCCTGTAATCCCAGCTACTCAGGAGGCTGAGGCAGAAGAATCGCTCGAACCTGGGAGGCAGAGGTTGCAGTGAGTCTAGATTTTGCCATTGCTCTCCAGCCTAGGCAACAAGAGCAAAACTCTGTCTCAAAAAAAAAGGGATGGTCCAAAGGTAGTGAGTTATCTCAACTGATTGTTCACATCAGTTACAGTTCAAACTCCTTGTTCCACTCTTTCTTCTCTTCTCACTACTGCCCTTGACTAGTCCAAAAAAAAAAGGATATAACTCAGGGTCCTAACAAGAAACAAATGGCATATGCAAACTAGGATAAATTGAAGAGGATTTATCTTCAAAGGAACTAATTACAAATGTGTGGGCAGGGTGTAGGAAAACCACAAAGATAGTGGAGGAACGTGGTCTAGGCATTCCTAGACTTGTAGGGACGAGGCAAGGGAGAGGTTGGAAGGGGAACCCTGCGTAGAGTGAGTCATCTTGAGAGGAGCAATGGCCTTCGGTTGAAGGATACAGCTGCTTAACATGACCTTCCAGGGAGGGAGCCAGGGGAATAAATATACTGACCTCATTGCATTCATATAATTCATACAGACCAGGCTTCCAGGAAAGCAAGCACTGTAGAAAAGGGCAAAGAGTGGATCCATAGGGGTAGACTGAAGATATTCTGGGCACAGCAAAATAACAAGAAATAAAACAATGAATAGAAGGAGGACAACAGAGTAGACATGTGGAGAGGAAAAAGATGTTTTGCAAGAGAAAGAGAACATGCTGCCTGCAACAGAGATTGAAAGAGTAGCTCATTTCTAGAGTTGCCTCAGATCCTGATGACTTTCCAGTCTGAGATCTTGTTCCAGTTATAGTCTCAGTGTAGCTTTACAATAGACCCTCTGCTTTTAAAATAGTCTTTGAGTAATTTTGTTTCTTGCAACTCTAAAAGCCTAATAAAATGCTGGGTACAATGGGAATAATTTATTCCTCTTAAAAATCCTGCAAACAAGGCTGCATGCGGTGGCTGACACCTGTAGCCCCACACTTTGGGAGGCCAAGACGGGTGGATCACCTTAGGTCAGGAGTTCGAGACCAGCCTGGCCAACATGGTGAAACCTCATCTCTATTAAAAAGAAAATCTGCAAACAAAGACATTTGAGACAGGTAGGCCTCTTACTGAGAAATAATTATAACACTCTCCTCAGCTTTTTGTAAAGTGTCCAATTTAAAAATAAAGGTGCCAGTGTCATGAAAACCACCTACTGCCAAAATTCCAAAATTATAAAACTGACCTAATTAAATGAGCTCTCTTGGATTATGGAAAACACAGGTCACTCTTTGAACAAATCACAGACTATTCTACAGGAAATTAAGACAATAGTCCATTTTTTCTTTAATTGCCTTCTCTCACCCCCCAGCTTTATTGATTTATTGACATACATATTTAATGTATGTGTACATTTTGATCAGTTTTGACATATGTATCCATCATCACAATCAAATAACATTTCCATCTGCTCTAAAAGTTTATTCTTACTCCTTGGTAATCCCTGCCTCTGTCTACTTACATCCCCAGGCAACCACTAATCCACTTTTATCACTATAGATTAGTTTAAATTTTCTAGAATTTTATATAAATGGATCAAACAGTATATATTCTTTTTTTTTTTTTTTTTTTTTTTTTTAGAGGAGTCTGGCTCTGTCACCCAGGCTGGAGGAGTGCAGTGGCATGATCTGGGCTCACTGCAACCTCCGCCTTCTGGGTTCAAGCAATTCTCTTGCCTCAGCCTCCCAAGTATCTGGGATTACAGACTTGCACCACCATGCCTAGCTAATTTTTGTATTTTTAGTAGAGACGGGGATTCTCCATGTTGGCCAGGCTGGTCTCGTACCCCTGACCTCAGGTGATCTGCCCGCCTTGGCCTCCCAAAGCACTGGGATTACAGGCATGAGCCACCACACCTAGCCACAGTATATATTCTTTTTTGCCTGTTTTTCACTCAGCATAATTGTTCTGAGATTAATCTATGATGTTGTGTATATACATAGTTCTCTTTTTTATTGTTGAGTACTATTCCTTGAATGAATTATTTCAATTTGTTTGTTCATTCATATTTAATGGACTTTTGGGTTGTTTCTAGTTTTGGCTATTACTCAACTGTCAATTTTAAGGTAGGAAAAATATTTTTCTGGATGGCCAAAAGATGTTAGGAGTTGCTTCAGTACATAGAAATTCAATACTTAAGAATGCCACTGGCCGGGCACGGTGGCTCACGCTTGTAATCCCAGCACTTTGGGAGGCCGAGGCGGGCGGATCACGAGGTCAGGAGATTGAGACCACAGTGAAACCCCGTCTCTACTAAAAATACAAAAAATTAGCCGGGCGTGGTGGCGGGCACCTGCAGTCCCAGCTACTCCGAGAGGCTGAGGCAGGAGAATGGCGTGAACCTGGGAGG